>NW_027262999.1:69241-232693 GCF_902827115.2 Pseudochaenichthys georgianus
AAATCACTGAAACAGGCCAAAAACCTGAAGGACTTGACAGTGTGTGTGTAAAGCAACGCTGTCTGCTTATTTGCATTAGAATAATTTCAAGTCCAGATTAAATGTTGTGCATAAATAGGCTATATTTTTCGTTTTGTTTATTTAATAAGTTAATTTCAGGACAAGTTAGTCATAAATAGAAGTCTTTCATCAGCATAGAGCTAGGCCAATTCCGGAGATAAAAAAAACCTTACTACCACTGTTCTCATTTTCAACTAACTGGTAACAAAAATGGATGACCCCACCATACAGCCTAATCAGTTATAAATAACCTGTGCTTTCCATACATTATGAACCTTTATGTTCACTAGGGGTGTAACGGCTCACAAACATTTCGGTTCGGTACGTACCTCGGTTTTTAGGTCACGGTTCGGTACGTTTTCGGTAGAGCAGAAAAAATTATCACAAAACATAAAATATTTTTGGGGGATTTTTAATTATTATTAAACTGTGAATAATGTATTCACTCAATAAATACAAAATATAATAAAATAGACATTAAGGTGCAACATTTCGATTAACTGAAATAATCTGTATTTTAACTTTACTGTACTACTCACAAAACATAAAATATTAGTTTTGGGTTTTTAATTATTATTAAACTGTGAATATTCACTCAAATAAATACAAAATAAAATAAACATTAAAGGTGGGGTAGGTAAGTTTTAGAAACCGGCTCGAGATACACTTTTTGTTATATTCCATGGAATGCTCTTAATATCCCGATAGCAATGAATATCTCAAGTGCTTTGACAAAAAATCCATAAAAAAACGTCATCTGTGGAAGCCGTAATACTGTAAAAAGTACAACCAATCCGTTTAGGCCGGCTGGATGGCCTACCTGCCTGTCAGCCTTCCATCAGGGCACAAACGTATCGCGTGCCCTCATTGGTCATGTGTTCCTGTGTGTTGGAGGAGGGGCTCTGTAAGGAAGTGGCAGATTTTCTCCGGTTGTGTATTTTCAAATTCTAGCGATCTCGAGCCGGTTTCTCAAACTTACCTACCCCACCTTTAAGGTGCAGTATTTCGATGAACTGAAATAATCTGTATTTTAACTGTACTGTACTTGTACCTAAGCAGCCAGTTTGACATTAGGACTTGCTTGTCATTGTATTTTCATGCTTTTTTTTAAGAAAAATGAACTTGTGCACATTGCTTGCCAAAAGGGCAGATCTGCTGGCACTAGCAATGTCTCCTGCTGTGGAGAACACCCTCTCGCTAGGGACAGAGGTAGCAGCAGATACAGCCAGGTAGCGCTTTGCTAACATGGCAACATAAGGATATTTGGCGTTTGTAATAGCTTAGGCTCGGACTGAACTTTTTGCGAGTCTTGGAGGCTTAAATGCTAGTGGGAGTTGGGTTTGCACTTCAGTAATCTTTTTCTTTTGGTACCGGTGATCAGGGGCGCCGCCAGGGATTTTGGGCCCCATGAAAATATATCACATTGGGCCCCACCACCAGGCACAGGCCACTTTGTTTATAAATTACCTTCGAGGGCCGTACCAAATGGTCTAGCGGTCCATATACGGCCCGGGGGCCGGAGGTTCCCCACCCCTGCTTTAATATAATAACATTAGTGTTAATATCATAACCAAAATGTCGGTGATTAACATTTTGTTTACCTCAACGCTCAACACTCAACGCTTCAAACTGTCCATCATCCAAATAGACTAAAAGCAGTTTTTTGTTTTATATAGATCATTGGCTATGTGGGAAAATACTGTGTTTGGAATGTATAATTAAAATTAGATGTTAGCTTTTTGTTTTGATATATATATATTGTATTCCAGTCTCCCTTCAAATATGTTAAGTGGCATGTCATTCAACACAATGCTGCTCACCTCCTTCAGTTGGGAGAAAAGCTGGTTCAGGTTCAGCCTTATGGGGGGACAGGGCTGCTGAGCCTAGAGATGGATCTGTTGGACCTGGCATCAGGGGGAGGGAGAACTGATTTAGTATGAATAGGCGCTAAAAATGTGCCTGCATTTATTAAAGGTAGGTAAGAATGGAGAAACCAGCTCGAGTGCGCTTAAATCTGAAAGCACACAACCAAAAAAAATCTGCCTCTTCCTTCAGACTTCCTTACAGAGCTCCTCCTCCAACACACACAAAGAAGTCTTTCATCAGCATAGAGCTAGGCCAATTCCGGAGATAAAAAAAACCTTACTACCACTGTTCTCATTTTCAACTAACTGGTAACAAAAATGGATGACCCCACCATACAGCCTAATCAGTTATAAATAACCTGTGCTTTCCATACATTATGAACCTTTATGTTCACTAGGGGTGTAACGGCTCACAAACATTTCGGTTCGGTACGTACCTCGGTTTTTAGGTCACGGTTCGGTACGTTTTCGGTAGAGCAGAAAAAATTATCACAAAACATAAAATATTTTTGGGGGATTTTTAATTATTATTAAACTGTGAATAATGTATTCACTCAATAAATACAAAATATAATAAAATAGACATTAAGGTGCAACATTTCGATTAACTGAAATAATCTGTATTTTAACTTTACTGTACTACTCACAAAACATAAAATATTAGTTTTGGGTTTTTAATTATTATTAAACTGTGAATATTCACTCAAATAAATACAAAATAAAATAAACATTAAAGGTGGGGTAGGTAAGTTTTAGAAACCGGCTCGAGATACACTTTTTGTTATATTCCATGGAATGCTCTTAATATCCCGATAGCAATGAATATCTCAAGTGCTTTGACAAAAAATCCATAAAAAAACGTCATCTGTGGAAGCCGTAATACTGTAAAAAGTACAACCAATCCGTTTAGGCCGGCTGGATGGCCTACCTGCCTGTCAGCCTTCCATCAGGGCACAAACGTATCGCGTGCCCTCATTGGTCATGTGTTCCTGTGTGTTGGAGGAGGGGCTCTGTAAGGAAGTGGCAGATTTTCTCCGGTTGTGTATTTTCAAATTCTAGCGATCTCGAGCCGGTTTCTCAAACTTACCTACCCCACCTTTAAGGTGCAGTATTTCGATGAACTGAAATAATCTGTATTTTAACTGTACTGTACTTGTACCTAAGCAGCCAGTTTGACATTAGGACTTGCTTGTCATTGTATTTTCATGCTTTTTTTTAAGAAAAATGAACTTGTGCACATTGCTTGCCAAAAGGGCAGATCTGCTGGCACTAGCAATGTCTCCTGCTGTGGAGAACACCCTCTCGCTAGGGACAGAGGTAGCAGCAGATACAGCCAGGTAGCGCTTTGCTAACATGGCAACATAAGGATATTTGGCGTTTGTAATAGCTTAGGCTCGGACTGAACTTTTTGCGAGTCTTGGAGGCTTAAATGCTAGTGGGAGTTGGGTTTGCACTTCAGTAATCTTTTTCTTTTGGTACCGGTGATCAGGGGCGCCGCCAGGGATTTTGGGCCCCATGAAAATATATCACATTGGGCCCCACCACCAGGCACAGGCCACTTTGTTTATAAATTACCTTCGAGGGCCGTACCAAATGGTCTAGCGGTCCATATACGGCCCGGGGGCCGGAGGTTCCCCACCCCTGCTTTAATATAATAACATTAGTGTTAATATCATAACCAAAATGTCGGTGATTAACATTTTGTTTACCTCAACGCTCAACACTCAACGCTTCAAACTGTCCATCATCCAAATAGACTAAAAGCAGTTTTTTGTTTTATATAGATCATTGGCTATGTGGGAAAATACTGTGTTTGGAATGTATAATTAAAATTAGATGTTAGCTTTTTGTTTTGATATATATATATTGTATTCCAGTCTCCCTTCAAATATGTTAAGTGGCATGTCATTCAACACAATGCTGCTCACCTCCTTCAGTTGGGAGAAAAGCTGGTTCAGGTTCAGCCTTATGGGGGGACAGGGCTGCTGAGCCTAGAGATGGATCTGTTGGACCTGGCATCAGGGGGAGGGAGAACTGATTTAGTATGAATAGGCGCTAAAAATGTGCCTGCATTTATTAAAGGTAGGTAAGAATGGAGAAACCAGCTCGAGTGCGCTTAAATCTGAAAGCACACAACCAAAAAAAATCTGCCTCTTCCTTCAGACTTCCTTACAGAGCTCCTCCTCCAACACACACAAACGCGCACATGACCAATGAGGGCACGAGAGAAGTTTGTGCACAGTTGGAAGGCTGACAGGCAGGTAGGCCATCCAGTTACTTTAGCCGGGCCGGCTCAGATGATTGGTCGTGCTTTTTACAGCGCCACGGCTTCCACAGATGAAATGTTTGTATGTATTTATTATCAAAGCATTTAATATATTCATTGCTATCGGGATGTTAAGAGTATTCTATGGAATATAACAAAAAGTGTTTCTGAAGTGAATTACCTACCCCACCTTTTAAATGTCAGCTAAAAGAGCAGTGAAATGAAAAACCTCTGAATTGTCTGTAAAGATATTAACAGTACTTAATGTCAGCTTAGTAAAAACAAAACATTAGCTAACAGAATAATTTCCACCACTCATGGACCACACCTTTTCTTGTGAAAAACTGGGTGACATGCTGTCGCCCTTTAGTCCCTCTCTCTTGTCTTTCTCTCCTTTTCTTAGAGCCTGACTTTTTGAGTCGTTGAGACATGGTACAACACAAGTACGTAGGCTAAGTACTAGCATCCCTCCTCACATGCTTTCACTGTGCAGCGTTTGGAGGCAGGACCAAACCATTACACGTAAATAGAAGGGGGTGTACAGTAGGGCTGTTCACTGGTCTCACGATTCGATTCGATTATCCTGTCAACGATTCGATTCAATTCGATATCATGATGCATCACGATTCATACCAACGCGTTGCATCCTCAATTTTCTATATTACTGCACATGGCTTATTTTTCATCAATGCATACATGCAGTAAATACATATGAACTCTCTTTTTATTATTTAGAAAGTGCTTCAGAAATCAATAACATAAATGTCTTGACATTAATTTATAAACCAAAATAAATGAATTGTATAGGTCTAGCCTCCGTGTGTGAAGTTGTTCCATCCTCAAAAACAAAAAGCTAATGCTTCTGCAGTCTAGCTGCAGCTTCTAGCCACGGCCTTCTGTTAAGAAAGGACACTGAATGTCCTGAATGTGGCATCACACACAGGACTTGAGTCTGAACACAGCAGACAACAGGAGTATTTACAATAGCATATACAGTACAAACAAAAATACTGCATGTGGGTGCACACTCACATTCTCTGTCTTACTGTTACATAAATCCCATGAATGTATGAGATTAAGGTAGCTTCATTATATCTCAGTGATTAAGTGAATAATAAAGTTTCTATCGGGTCACTATCAGCCTGTCACTCATTATTTTCAGGGAGTGTATATTGTACTTTTAGAATCCACGTCCAGTCGATATGTAGGATCTATAGTTTAATAGATATTACGAAGATGATTTGAGGTATGCGGCAGCCTCCATGTAAAGTTACAGGTTGAAAACAGTATTTCCGGTCTCGACGTTTTCATAATAAAACCAATTATCAAATGATTTGTCCACGTGAAACTGTCACTGCGTCCAGTTTCTGTCTGGGCTGCATTTAAATACGCACCCCTCTGCGTTGTCGCCCATCAGCTGTAGAGAGTTAACTAACTAGAGGGGCGTGGCACCTTAGCTGTGAGAACTAAGCAATCAGGCGTCCATTTAGGCAGCTGTTTCTTGAGCGTCAGCGGCAGCGTCAGACAGCCGAAGACATTGGAGTCACGAGGGTGGCAAAGAGGAGGCAAATCCTACTCTAATTTGAGCTAAGTATCACTGGTGTCTTATTCTTATTTTTCTTTTGTTTAGCTTTCTAGCCCCTCATGCTATAATCATGTGTATTTTCTCCATTCCTGTTCATGTGTCTTCTCGCAATTATCACTGGCCCCGTGTATCTCCTAATCGCTATAACCGGCCCGCTCTCGTCTATCCCACGTGCTCCACTGAGATCCAGCACCTAGTTTCAGGCGGCCTGTGGAACTGCCAGTCAGCTGTTCCTAAGGCTGACTTCATCTCTGGCTACGCCTCCCTGCAGTCTCTGGATTTCCTTGCTCTCACTGAGACGTGGATTACTCCATCCAACACATCCACCCCAGCAGCTCTCTCCACAGCATATTCCTTCTCCCATACACCCAGACCCACTGGCAGAGGAGGTGGCACTGGTCTCCTGCTCTCTCCCAAATGGAGCTTTTCCCTCTTCAAGCTACCTAACTTCACTCCTTCCACCTTTGAATTCCATGCCGTCACTGTGACCCATCCTATACAACTGACCATTGTTGTTCTCTACCGTCCACCAGGAGCCTTGGGGGACTTCTTGGATGAATTAGATCATCTCCTCTCACACATCCCTGAAACTGGCCCTCCCGCTGTACTTCTCGGAGACTTCAACCTCCAGACGGGGAAGATAGACGAACTAACATCTCTGTTAACCACCTTTGCTTTCTCACTGTCTCCGTCCCCACCGACTCATAAAGCTGGCAATGTCCTCGATCTCATATTCTCAAGGAACTGCACTACTTCTAACCTCTCTGTAAACCCGCTCCACACCTCCGATCACTTCTTCATTTCATTCTCTTTACCCCTTTCCAAACATAACAAACTAATCTCTTCTCATCCTGCACTTGTCCGCCGTAACCTCCGTTCCCTCTCCCCCTCTACCTTTGCCTCCTCGGTGCTCTCAGCCCTCCCTTCCTCTGACTCGTTCCAACTCCTGCCTCCAAACTCTGCTGCAGAAACTCTCCTCTCTACTCTCTCATCCTCTCTGGACTCTCTCTGTCCTCTCACATCTCGGCAGGCTCGTCAGTCCCCTCCTGCTCCCTGGCTAAATGACGCACTGCGTGCTAATAGAACCGTCCTTAGGGCAGCAGAGCGGAAATGGTGGAAATCCAAACACCGTGACGACCTCCTAACCTATCAGGCTCTCCTCTCCTCTTTCTCTGCTTCCATCTCTCAGACAAAAAGCACTTTCTTTCAAGATAAGATCCAATCTTCCTATTCCAATCCTAAAAAACTATTTTCCATCTTCTCCACCCTCTTGGACCCCCCCAAAGCCCCTTCCCCCTCCTCCCTTCTGTCAAGCGACTTTGTTAACCACTTTGAAAAAAAGGTTTACGACATTCGCTCTTCTTTTTCTGACTCACCCCTACTCACCGCCGGATCACCTGAGCCACCTTCAACCGGCACACTAACCTCCTTTTCCCCTCTCTCTTCAAGTGAGGTTCTTACCCTCATTACCTCTGCCCGCCCTACCACCTGTCCTCTGGACCCTATCCCTTCAAACCTCCTTCAGACTATCGCTCCTGATATTCTACCATTTCTCACCCATTTCATCAACACTTCTCTAACTTCTGGTCACTTTCCAAACAGTCTCAAGGAGGCGAGAGTAAACCCTCTCCTGAAGAAACCCACTCTCAACCCGTCTGATGTTATAAACTACAGGCCTGTCTCTCTCCTCCCGTTCCTGTCTAAAACACTTGAATGCGCTGTCTTTAAACAACTCTCCTGTTATCTCCATCAGAACAACCTTCTGGATCCGCACCAGTCTGGTTTCAAGGCAGGTCATTCCACAGAAACTGCTCTCATTGCTGTCACTGAGGAACTGCACACTGCTAAAGCAGCCTCCCTCTCCTCTGTCCTCATCCTGTTGGACCTGTCTGCTGCATTCGACACGGTGAATCATCAGATCCTCCTTCGCACTCTCCAAGAACTTGGAGTTTCAGGCTCTGCACTTTCCCTCCTCACCTCATACCTCAAAGACCGCACCTACAGGGTTACTTGGAGAGGGTCTGAGTCCGACCCTTGTCAATTAACTACAGGGGTCCCTCAGGGCTCTGTTCTTGGTCCTCTCCTCTTCTCCCTGTACACAAACTCGCTCGGATCTGTCATTAGCCCGCATGGTTTTTCATACCACTGCTACGCTGACGACACCCAATTAATTCTGTCCTTTCCCCGCTCAGAGACCCAGGTCGTCGCACGCATCTCTGCTTGTTTAGCTGACATCTCTCAGTGGATGTCCGCTCATCATCTCAAGCTCAACCTTGACAAAACTGAAGTGCTTTTCCTTCCGGGAAAAGATTGTCCCTCTCTTGACCTAACTATCAACATCGGCCCCTCTGTTGTTTCCCCGACTCAGACTGCAAGGAATCTGGGTGTTATCCTAGATAACAACCTGTCGTTTACTGCAAACATCGCTGCTACAACCCGCTGCTGCAGATACACGCTTTTCAACATCAGGAAGATACGCCCACAGCTGACCCAGAAATCGACGCAGGTTCTGGTCCAGGCTCTCGTCACCTCACGCCTAGACTACTGCAACTCCCTCCTGGCTGGTCTACCTGCATGTGCCATCCGACCTCTGCAGCTCATCCAGAATGCAGCGGCTCGTCTGGTCTTCAACCTTCCAAAATTTTCCCACACCACGCCGCTCCTCCGCTCCCTCCACTGGCTTCCGGTAACTGCTAGAATCCACTTCAAGACACTGGTACTTGCGTACCATGCTGCGAATGGATCTGGCCCTTCCTATATCCAGGACATGGTTAAACCGTACACCCCAGCACGTGCACTACGCTCTGCATCAACCAAACGACTCGCTGCACCCTCGCTGCGAGGGGGACCCAAGTTCCCATCAGCAAAAACACGTGGGTTTGCTATCCTGGCTCCAAAATGGTGGAATGAGCTCCCCATTGAAATCAGGACCGCAGAAAGCTTACACACCTTCCGGCGCAGACTGAAAACTCATCTCTTTCGACTCCACTTCGAGCGATAGAATGACTAACAAAGAACTGCTAACAGAGCACTTATATACTAATAAAGGACTGGCTTAGCCAGTTGAGCAGCACTTGAAACGATTGGCTCTTTGAAACCTGATGTTCTTATATGATTCTGTTTTCCTCAAGGTTGTGTCTTCCTGGTCGAATGTACTTATTGTAAGTCGCTTTGGATAAAAGCGTCAGCTAAATGTAATGTAATGTAATTTAACGGTGATATCTGCAGTACTCATCAACTAAAAAACATCAGTTTATCCTAGTTAATTATATGACATTAATTGGTTTAAATTGTGTACAATGCTTTTGTGTTTTTCCCATAGGTTTTTCTCTTTCGATTCTGAGAGACACCTTTCTTTTTTCAGAGCAGGGCTCTCGACTAACTTTTTTCACCATCCGTCCCGAAATGAATGTGGACCGTCCCAAATTTAAAATATTAGTTTTTCTACATTATCATTAGCAGAGTTGGGTGTAATAATATTACTTTTGTCGGTAACGGAGTAGTGTAACACGCTACTTTTATAATTCAGTAATCACACTACAGTTACTAACATTGCCCCGACACGCGTTACTTCGTTACTTACTAAAATCAGTCATAATCAAACCTCAACAAACACCTGCAAAGAACACATGCTAAGGTGAAGCTAACGCACAGCTATTTGTTGTTTGTTTATATCACGTAGTCTGTTCTTCTTCTCTGTTTTCCGGTTGTTGCCTGTTTTGAATGACGAATACACACTACCACCGCCTGCTGGTAAGGAGAGTTATTGCCACTCACGCATGCGCAGTTCGTACGTGCTCGGCTGAAGTCTTTGCGGTGTCTGGTTCCAGTGCAACACATGGCCAACACGCAGGAGAACACGCAGACGCAACAGCGTGAGTAGAGATAGACTGCGCAAAATATACAGATAGCAGGAGACAGAGGACAGCCACGGTCAGATAGCAGGAGACAGAGGACAGCCATGGTCAGATAGGAAAACATTCAGGATCTGGATCAGTCTTATGCGACAATGGAAACTGAACTAAAGAGAACATTTGAAACTTTAGCAGTCTGCATGATCTGCCTGTAGGGAGGGGCGGGCCGGCCCTGCGAGTAAAGTAACGAGTTACTTTATGTAGAGAGTAACGAAGTAGTGCAATATATTAGTTTTTTTTTTTAAAGTAATATGTAATATGTAATATATTACTTTTTTTTAGTAACGACCCCATCTCTGATCATTAGTTAAAATCATTCAAAGTTACCTTCAACATAAATACAACATACAAATCATTAGATGATAATTCATCAACCTTTTTATTTGAGTAAATCAGATAAACAAATAATATATTTTAAAAACACACAAACAAGAAAGTTGCTCCACATGTAATCCTATCAAGTCCCATCCAATTAACAAAAATCCAACACTCTGTCCTGAAGACAGAACCCAGAGTAACCAGTAACCAGGATGACTGTAACACAGTCAGGAGACTTTGACATATTAATTAGTCTTGGAACTGGGGCCTTCTGGTCCTGCAGCCACTACTCCACCACTTGGTGACCGCTTTCTCTGCATTGCATTGCTGTGCAGAAGGGCCATGAACTGAGATGTGCAGGAGGAAGCTAAGCATCTCGTTAGACAAGCAAGACCTCCAGTCTGACTTAATTATCTTCATGCTGGAGAATCCATGCTCGCAGCCAGATGAACTCATGGGGAGCACTTGTGTGATCTCCACTATGACCTTCATTTGCTTAAACTGGTCTTCCCTTCCAATATCACCCGTAAGTAGCCTCTGCCACAGCACCTGGGGTTCAATGTGCCTGTAGTGACGCTGTACGAGGACTTTCAGGTCAAGCCACTCTCTCTTAGCTGCCTCTCCAGAAGTAAAGTCCCCGCATTCTGCAAGGATGGATTGGAAATGCTCCATGAATTCCATGAGCTCAGCATTGCCAAATGTCGCCAGTTCAGCTGTGTCTTCTGGCCAGTTAGACAGATCAAAGGAGGTTGCCTTCAGAATCCCTGCCTCCAGATTCCAAAGCGTGCTGACAGAAACCGGCACAGGTCGTTAATGAGGCGGAGCTTTAGTGAGTTGAAGGTGGAATTGTCCGTTTCCCTCCCGTTGAGCTGGACATTCTGCCAGGTGTTTCCAGGTCCAACCTCACCCAGTACCTTCTGGAGCCTTGGGCCTGGGTCTGTCTAGGTTTGTAATAAAAAGAAAAAACATTTTACTCATTGTAATCCATAAAATGAAAACGTTTTAAAGTATGTTATATTGAGACTATAATAATACATATTTTGAAATGTGTATAATATATGGAATATTTACTCTGATGATGTTGATAATGTCTAGACTTCCAGGCGTACATTATTGACATTTAAAATATTTCTTATTATATAATAACAGCACAAAATACTTCCACACTTTTTCAATAATATAATCACAAATGAAAAAATATCTTTACAGTTTTTCATATTTAGGGATTATATAAATACCAGTTTTACCAATTCCTATATATTCAATTGTTAATGTTCAACAATTAATCAAAAACATTTTTACTGACCTGCATGGCTACAAGTGACAATGTTGTCGTTTGTAGTCCATCAGAGACCATCTGCAAGGTCAGTCCATCCCTCTGAAACAGCAGGCTGAGCTGAGCAGCTCCTGAAGAATGTCCAACACCAAGTGAATGAACATCACCATCTTGTACTGTGTCAGGGACCGATGAATGGCACGTGCTCTCCCTTTCATTAAGGCACTTGCCTCCCTGTCATTTGGATCACTAGCATGGTTCTCAAAGTGAACCAGGGTAACTTTGAAGTTTTTCACTAAACCTTCAAGGGCCCTGGACATATGTGGAAGCCATCTTGTCCCATCAATGTTACCTGGTTTGACCACATGTATGCCCATAACTTTCCCAAGTGCATGGAGCTCACGGGAATCTTTTGCAGAGTGGGAGTAGTGCTTGTAGACACCATTCAGTGTCTCCTTTAATTCAGCCAGCAGAGGCACTGATGTGATGCTGCCAAGCGCTGACAGCTCCAGTCTGTGAGCCACACACCAGATTGGTACAATTGAGGGACACATTTGTTTCAGCTTGGCTGCCACTCCATTGTGAACTCCCATCATCACAGATGCACCATCACAGCCGAAGCCAACCATCCGGGATTTCAAGTCTTGCTCAGTCAGGCCCACATTCCTCAAACCAACAAGTATTGCGTCAAGGATGCCTTGGCCGTGGGCATGCTCCAATGAAACAATGTCCACAAATTGATTGACAGGTTTGCCATCTTCCACATATGTCAAGTAGACCATCTCCTGATCTTTTACGGAGCGGTCAACACTGGAATCGGACATGACAGAGAAGAAGTGTGTGTTTTTTAGTTTCTCCACCAGGTCATCCTTCATAGATTGACCTATGGCCTGGACAAAGGTGCGACAGGCATTGTCGTTCTTCTAAGTGTCACCAAGGTCCAGACCATTTTTGTGATGCAAGTCAACTAGGCTTGGAAACATGGTGAAGGGGGCTTCTTCTTTTGCCACAAAGTAAGCTATATTAAATAGCTTTGTCCTCTTTTCTCTGACATTCTCTGACATCTTTTGTAGGACACAAGCCATGGGTGTTCCGCTTGGGTTTACTTTCGCAGCCTGAGCGCCTTCGCAGTCAGAATGTGATGTCGTTTTGCTGTGTTCTTGGAGTGTTTTTATCCGGATTTTGCCACCACCCACACCAACGAAAAGGTTGTTCCCTTTCGCAAGACTGGGAAAAGCACGACAGGTTTTGCAGAACATCATGCCTGTCTCTGCATCAAATTCAGCAAATGGGAAGGTTTTCCTCCACTCCGGCAACCATTTGCGTTTTCTTTTTGCCTCATATTTGTTTGAGCTCGAGGCATTTGAGGCAACCTGCAAATAGAAATGTAAAAATTGAACAATAGAGTGTGCAGCCTACATTATACTCACCTGGATATACAGAAAAAAACAATTAGTGTGTGTGTGTGGGTGTGTGTGTTGCATGTAGCAGCCGCGAGTGTGTAAACTGCCCCCGCCCCCTCGCACACTACCCATCCCTAGTCTAGGACTGAATGCGATGGAGTTCTCATCTCAGCCTTATTACCCATAGGGGATGAAGAGGAGTAAGTAAATAAATAAGTGGTTAAAGTTAGTAACATGATCTGAGCTGTTGCGGAGTTTTGACTCCTCATAGTTAAAGTAACGTTATCGTCATCTCACTCACTGTAAAACGGCTGCTGGCTGGTTAGCTAGTGTTAACAATACATCAGTCTAACGTTAGTTAACTAACTGGTAACGTTAACATTAATACGAGCAAGCTTACCTCATTGACTTGGGTTGAATTCCCCGTTACAGCTGTGGCTGTCCTTAGGTCAGAGGCCGGCGCTCCAGGGTCTGGTTCTGCTGTGCGTTTTCTCGATGTAACGGTACAAAATTGCTGAATTCCTCCATAGGATGCCATTGTCATTCATTGTACATCACTCAACCCGCGAAATACACACACTCAGTAGCTAGACCCGCGAATTCGCGGGCCAGGAATTTGCGGGTTCTAGCTACGTTCTGAGTGTGTTTGAGCTCGAGGCATCACAGCCAGCTGTGCGGGTGGCTGACAGCCAGCGGTTGCTAAATGCTTTGTGCGTGTGTGTGTGTGTGTGTGTGTGTGTGTGTGTTTATGTTGACAAGGAGGTTTAATAACTGTGTTCTACACAAAAAGTGCAGTCAGTTTCATTTTCATCGCCGTTCGTAGTAGAGTTAGCAGGGTATTTTAATTTTAACTCTCGTCCCAAATTCGTACAATATTTATTTTTTTATCCTCCCCAACCATATATACAGTCTATGTCCCCGACCCTATTTTTTTCGGCCCCGGGACGTTCTTAAGCTCGAGCCCTGTTTCAGAGGTTTTGCACTGCGGCTAAAACATTGATTGTTTTAGCCGCAATGCATGTCGGGATATGAAATCAGAATTAAAATAATACTTTATTCCGAGTGTTCTTGCTTTTCTCTTTGGAAGTCATCACATAACGGCATTGTAATACACGGTTTGGCTGCATTAAATATTACATATCTGCCATAGATATTTATTTATAGAGCCCTGATCAGAAGACCTTTTGACAAACTGTAAGAAATGTCGCCAAAACTGAATACGTGACGTGGATCATAAATACATTAGCAATTAAACAACATCTTCCATTTCTTTTCACACAATACTTCTCCTTGCAGTATCGACACTAATTCGGCTGACTTTTATATTTGATCCAATTGGTAGATCTATAGGCTATATTTACACCATAACGGTGCACAGATGATAGAAAGGGATTTTTTGTAGTTTTTAAAGATATTATTTACTGAACTCCCTTTCCAACTCCTTGTGCAGTTGACTGTTGCAGGTCTATACAGGTTCATGGTACAATGCATAAGCTTCAAATCGAGAGACTGAAACTGTATTTTCCTTTACCATTCTGTTTTAATCTCACAATAAAGTTAATAGTCATATTATGTTTGATATTCCATCCATCCATCCATCTTATCCGTGGTCGGGTCGCGGGGGTAGCAGTTCCAGCAGAGAGCCCCAAATTGTATTTTCCCTGGCCACATCAACCAGCTCTGACTGGGGGATCCCAAGGCGCTCCCTGGCCAGCGAAGAGATATAATCACTCCACCTGGTCCTAGGTCTACCCCTTGGTCTCTTCCCAGCTGGACGTGCCTGGAACACTTCCCTAGGGAGGCGCCCAGGTGGCATCCTAACTAGGTGCCCGAACCACCTCAACTGGCTCCTTTCGACGCGAAGGAGGAGCGGTTCAACTCCGAGTCCCTCCCTGATGACCGAACTTCTCACCTTACCTCTAAGGGAGACACCAGCCACCCTGCGGAGAAAACCCATCTCGGCCACTTGTATCTGCAATCTCGTTCTTTCGGTCATGACGCATCCTTCATGACCATAGGTGACGGTAGGAACGAAAATGGCCCGGTAGACAGAGAGCTTGGCCTTCTAGCTCAGCTCCCTTTTCGTCACAACGGTGCAGTACCGCTCCCGCTGCTCCGATTCTCCGGCCCATCTCACGCTCTATTGTTCCCTCACTCGAGAACAAGACCCCGAGATACTTGAACTCCTTCACTTGGGGTAAGGACTCATTCCCTACTTGGAGTGGACAGTCGATCGGTTTCCTGCTGAGAACCATGGCCTCAGATTTGGAGGTGCTGATCCTCATCCCAGCCGCTTCACACTCGGTTGCGAACCGATCCAGTGAGTGCTGAAGGTCGCAGACCGATGAAGCCATTAGAAACACATCATCTGCAAAAAGCAGTGGTGCAATCCTTAGTCCACCGAACTGCAAACCCCCCCCCCTCCCCTCCCATGACTACGCCTCGAAATCCGATCCATGTATATTACAAACATGATTGGTGACAAAGCGCGGAGGCCAACCCTCACCGGTCATACGCCTTCTCCAAGTCTACAAAACACATGTAGACCGGATATGCGTACTCCCAGGCCCTCCAGGATCCTTGTGAGAGTAAAAAGATGATCCGTCGTTCCACGACCAGGACGGAATCCGCATTGTTCCTTCTCAATCTGAGGTTCGACAATCGGCCTGACCCTCCTTTCGAGTACCTTAGAATAAACTTTCCCGGGTAGGCTGAGTAGTGTGATGCCTCTGTGATTGTCACACACCCTCTGATCCCCCTTTTTGAAAAGGGGAACCACCACCCAGGTCTGCCACTCCTTCGGTACTGTTTCCGACTTCCACGCAACGTTGATGAGACGTGTCAACCATGACAGTCCCTCAACACCCAGAGCCTTCAGCATTTCCGGGCGGATCTCATCCACCCCTGGGGCGTTGCCACTGTGGAGTTGTTTGACGACCTCAGTGACCTCCCCCCGGGAGATTGGTCTTGATCCCCCGTCATAATCCAGCTCTGCCTCTAACATAGAGGGCGGAGTTGTCGGGTTCAGGAGTTCCTCAAAGTGTTCCTTCCAACGCCCTAACACTCCATCAGTTGAGGTCAACAACGTCCCATCCTTACTGTACACAGCTTGGATGTTTCCCTGCTTCCCCCTCCTGAGGTGTCGGACAGTTTTCCAGAACAACTTTGGTGCCGCCCGAAAGTCCTTTTCCATGTCTTCTACGAACTTCTCCCACACCCGCTGCTTTGCCTCAGCCACGGCTGAGGCTGCTGCCATTCGAGCCTGTCGGTACTGTAAGGAAATATTTGTATGTATTCGTGCAAACTGTGAAGAAGCTTGAAAATGATTTGTGTAGAAAACTGGGCTGGTTTTGGGCCTGCTAACATGTGGTTTTGTGAGGACAAAGGAAGAGGGGGAAGGTGTGGAGTTGACATAGTCATCTCAGATCCCTGTGATAAGGAAGCTGAGCCACTGGGATTGGGGACTTAAGATGTGGGGTGTTGATGATAATTTGGGCAGCCAATCACTGGTCTGGAAGGGAGGCGCAGATAACTCCTCCTTGGGTCAGCGAGGGATATAGACAGAAACCTCGCTGTGTTCGGTCTCTTTCTCCTCTGGCTGGCTGGCTGGCTGGCTGGCTGGCTGGCTGGCCGGCTGGCTGGCTGGCTCACGTGAGTATCAGGTAAATGTGGGATCCCACAGAACTGTATGTAATTTGTACTGTATTGATTGTACTTGATTGTATTGCATTGTATATTACCATTAAAGTGGATTATTGTTAAACGGTTACTTGTAGGTTCTGGGTTTCCTTCCTGTAAGATAACGGCTTGTAGGAACGCGAGGAGATTTAAGAAAGTGGACAAGTTGTCTACCAAATCTCCTAACAAATGGTGATCTCCGACGTTTCCGAGTAGACAGGGCTGTGGAAGGATTCAGAGGACCACACTGGGTCGGGAACAAGCACTTTTGGGCGCCTCGGACAATAGCAGGGCCATGTATGATTGTCTGTAGGCGTTTCAGAGTGTTTTTGAAGTTTGAATGGAGTATACAATGCATCTTTTTTACCATGTTAGGAAAGTTATATATAACACGTGAACGTTGATCGTCAGGTATAGAGAGTCCTGCGTAACAAGAAATTAGAGCAGTTTAGCGTGGATCTTCAGGTAGTTTAGTCCGGAAGTGGCGTAGGAGCGGTGCAGTTCGTGGGATGTGCGGTGTGAGTCCCACACGACGTAACCTGGATGATCGATATTTAAGATCGGTCCGCCGTTTATAACTGGGGGTAAAATAAGAGTCCAAGACCAAATAAGCGAAAGTGTCAGCGGACTTTTATCTGTTAAATCCTTGGGAGAGAGCGCTAACGTCACCTACATTGTGACGAGACCGACTCCCGTTTCCCTTGTCTGTAAAAATTAATTTGAAAGGCTGACGTAAACATAACGTTGATCGCAAGGTAGGCAGAGAGTCCTGCGTGACGACATATGAAGCACGTTATCAAGCCGGACAAAATGTAAGGGGAATAAATCTGTGTGATTTTTACCTAAATAACCTGTATGAGCATTGTCTATGGATATCAGACATTGAGTCAGAAGAGTGAAGCTCATTTGTGCTCTGCTGCTGCCATCTAGTGGCTGAAAGGGGGGGAAGCACGTTAATTAAGTCAGATAAATAAAAGCGAAGTCAATATATTGCGTATATTTAACTAAATGAGCTGTCTGTGGGTTGTCATTGTTGATTAGTACAGACCTTGTTTTATGTTGGTAAATGTAATGATACAAAAGCAAGCTATTCATCACAATTGTATTTTTAGGTTATGAATAAGACAAAAATAGTGGCCTAAGGGATAAGCAGAAAGGTTTTTGAACGCTTGTCAGTTATGACAAGGCGTTTAGGTTTTCAATGTGCGCCATCACGTTAAAACAGGATTGGTGGCATTTTCAGTTCATTGCTTGCTTCCACACGCCTTCCCCCTCCTTGTCTCTTTCACGACTATAGTTAATGCATTGGAACGATTGTCAATTTGCTGTGTTTCTAGGAACACGGCTGTTCCGGAACGGCCTTTCAAAATAAAAGCCAAAGGCCGCTGTTCGCCAGAGATGCCTTCACAATAAAACAGTAATTACCTTAACAATATATTTAACTTATATTGCGTCTTTAAATATTGATTTTAATTCATTACAGATCTAACCTGCTTGTAACACCACTTTGATCAAAATAATAGGATAAGCAAGTGGTTAAAGGGGGTTTCCTGTCTGGCTCATTTGATTTAGAACTGAAGTAAGGGAGAATAGTGTTTTATGAGTCATTCCTCATGGTTTATAAAGATAAATCATCAGTTTGTCTGGACTTTGATATAGAGATAGGATCATGGTGGAGAAGGAAGACCTTTTTTGGTTTCAAATTAAAGTAGAGTTTAAGGATGAAGTAAGCAGGACTTCAACTGGCCAAAAGACATTTTAAAGTTTAATATTCTTGGTTAGCAAACAAGACATCTGATTATTATGTCACACGTGATAATCTTGTTATAGAAACTAGCTTAAAATATTGGAGAAAATATGTAGATGTTCTTTCGTGGTGTGTGGAATATGTGATGCTGGAAACATGTACGTTTTTCAATGTATAGGAGAAAATGGTTTCCTGAAAGAGTTATGTTGGGTACATATGTAGCAATGGATGAAACAATTTTTAGAGTGGGTTTTTGTAATATCATTTGTAGACATCAATTAGGTTGTTTAGATGGCATTTAACAATTAAGACAGATAGTATGATTACAAAGAGTCAGAGTGGAAAGGGTTGGATTTATTTAACCTCAGTGTGCTAGATTTTTTATAGGTAATGCGTCCCGAGACCTGGACTCCCCCTCTGAGTTAGAAAAGGCTACGGTCCCGACCCTCCAAGCAGACAAAAGACCTAACCCAACAGGAAACTCCTCCTTCTCCATCGAACAGACAGAGAACCAGAGCTGAAACGACAACAACAAGACTGCAGCCAGAACTATCTCCACCTGTGGCACCCATAACCAAACAGCTTGCTGACAGGCAGAGATCTACGCTCATCAGTCCCTCAGGCAGGGCATGAAGTTCCAAGCTGAGCACAAGAGCAAAGTGTGGGACATGAGAGCAGAATCCGCCCTCCATAAAAACAGCAGAGAGACTGTAAAGGAGGGGATAAAATGCAAAGCAGTGCAAGATGGGGCATGCAGAGGTAACTGGGCCAATGGCTGACAGCGGATGAAGTTACAGCTGATGGACTGAAGAGAACACAGAATCAGAGGAGTTGGCATGGTCGATTAGAAGTGAGGAGGCCGGGGTCACGGCTTGAGAAAACCAGAGGAGGAGAAAAGGAAAACGGGAATGAGTGAGTTTACACATAAACACACTTATTCACAAAACGCACATTTAAAGCATAAATACGTAAAGACAGAAAGATTTATTAAAATAAAAATAGCAGTAGACTATTAGGGTAAAATGAGAACACACTGAGGGTTCAGAGTACAACCATACTCTTCAATCTTTTCGTCAGGTTAACAAAATATTCTTTGACATTTTTTATTCACGTGTGAATAAAGTAGTGGGATAGTTTTAGGAACCACTCTATAAGACAAATCTTTATCTGTATGGATAATGTTAAAGGGAGAGCTGGTGCCAAGCCAGATATAGTATTCCAATCTAAATAATTGATTTCACCATTGTAGCATAGTTATTACCATAGGAAATATGAAATGACTTCTGTTTTTAAATCCTTGATAAAGGAGGGAGGAATGGTTGCATGTTCGGACATCCAGGGTTCCACACACTGCTAAAGAGTTTAACATTGGTTTTTAGGTGGACCAGAATGGATGACATGTGGTTGTTATACCATTGTTATCGTGAACAAAACATAAATAAGGAAATAGTATCTGCTTGAAGATGAATGGATTTCATATCCTAGAGGGGATTTAGTTATTGTGAAGACTCCACAAGGTATCTACTAATGTATTGTAAAGAACTTGAATTGACTTGATAAATAAGTGAAGATAAGAAGATGTATGGCCCATAAATTAGTCAAGTGGTAAATAAAAATAGCGGAAAAGAGGGGAACTATTAAAGGGAAGTGGAAAATCAGTCTAATACACACTGATAAAAAAAAGGGGGGGGGCATGAAGGAAGTATGCACTGGATTTTTTATTCGTGTGTGAATTTGGTAGTGTTTTAATTTGTTACAGTATTGATCAGTTCAAAGGGAGAGTTTTAGTAACAGCTCTATAAGATCAGATAAATATTTATTTATATAGGTCATGTTGAAGGGAAAGCTGGTTCTAAACAAAATATAGTATTTCAATTTGAGGTACTGGTTTCATGTTCAGACACCCAGAGTTCCACGCACTGTGAAAGAGGGTAACATTGTTCTTTAAGTGCACCAGAATTGAAGATAAATTGATAGAATGAGTTATGGAATAAATAGCAGATCTTTACAGATCCTAGTAATGTTTTGACACAAGATAGTGAGGTACACATGTTTCTGAAATAGATCTATTAGTCATTTTAATACTAATTAGGTGTAAATGAATTGCAGTAATAGTAATAGTACAATAAGGAAGTGACATTTTTTTGGCTAGACACTTTTCAGGGAATGTGGGAAACAGCAAGGAGGGGTTGGAGATATCTTGAACATTATAGTTGTAATTGTGAATTAATAAATGATGGCGCTCCATATATACAGATTTGTATAGACGGAGGATGCTGGCCTGTGCTGGAACATCAAAGTCTCTGCAGAGCACAACACATGGCCAAAAAGACTGAGACCAACTGACCGACAGGGTAACTTGGGAAGGCACTGTCAATGACTGACTCTGCGGTGAACCTGACCAAACCTGACTTTACAACCTGACAGTGTGAGTGTGAGTGTGTGTATGTCTGCACCTGATCAGTGCAACTGCGTGATTTGAAACGATGACTAATCAAGCATGTTTTGGACTAACACATTATTTTTGTGTGATAATAATGTGTGAAATGAGAGCTTTCCTAACATTGCACAAAAGGGGAAACCGTATCTAATCTGGTTGATGATGTTTCACTCCCACAGGAGGTGGCGGTTTGAAGAATGTGAAACTCAAACTATGACATTTGGAATTCTGTTTATTTTAGGACTGAATGATGGAGAGAAACACTCTCAAGTGTTTACTGTGGAAATGATGGATGTACATTTGGGAAAAATGTTTGGTATTGTCTTATAATCCATTATAACCTGAAGGTTTTCTTCCATACAGGTTTTTGTTTACACATGAGAGAATGTGTAAAAAAGGGGGAGTGTAAACTTTACAATGTACATTTTTCATTTAGGGACTGAAAGGAACCTGCTGCCCAACTCCATTGTTCAATCTGACCATTGATTGACAGTTTTAGAATTGACCTGCTCCATATTTGGGGATAAGAGGCTGTTTGGTGAATGTTGACATGTCTCTAGTATTGATTGAGTTATAGCAGGTAGCACAGGTAGAGAATCAGTGGCCAAGGGGCTACCAGAGAGATGTAAGTCCAGAATGAAATACTGGAGAGGCTGACCGGTGAGTAATGTGTCAACTAATGTTTCAACAGGTATTAAAGTAACTGAGGTTTGAAATGTAGAAAGAACATATTTACAGTTAAGCTAAAACATAGTAATGTAATGAGACACAATGTGATTTGGACAACATCATGTAACTAGTCTGGTAAAGAAGTAAAAGCCATAGACTTTATTGTTTAGGTCATTATGGGGATATACATTTCATCTACATTTAGAAAGACATTTGATGACAGTTGGTGGGAATTCTGTATTCATTTTTTCAGTGGGATAATATCTAAGCACTGACGGGTAGAAGCAGTATCACCAGGAAGCCATTCACTTTGTTAGTATTGTGATTTTGGTTGTTTTTGAATCCATAAGATTAGTGTGTTTCTTTACCAGAAACATTAGCAGTTCAAATCATATTTTTAGATTTTTAATGGGATCTCAGGGATTTCATTTAAAAATAAATACAGATGCTTGTCAGAAATTCAGAGCTATTGAAATATGTTATTTAGTTTACCTAAAGATGTTGGGGTTCTTATTTAGTGGGCACAGTCCAAGATTCTGAAGCAGCACAATTAATTTAGAAAACCTGTGCACACACGTCTGTTGTTTTAAGATACCCCACCAACAGGCTCCAAGTTGCCACGCACTGGTGGGTTAAACAGCCGAGGGCCCCGGAGCGTAGGCTTGAGGGATTTGTATCAGATTTCTCCACACAGGTTGTTGATGCCAAAAGGGGGACAACTGGTACCACTGTGCGGAGCCAGTGTGCGGCGGGGGAAAACACCTGCGAGGACCCTAGACGACATCAGGACGGATCGGGCTCTCATCAGGGAGGTCGACTCGGAGGCTGTCATCAGCGGATTGGAGGAGAAGGACATCCATCATCCATCCAGCAGTCGTCCCGGGAGGCATCATCATCGGACCGGAGAAGGAAGATCGGGAGGACATCTATTCAGCATCGACTCGGAAGCCGCCATCAGCGGATCAGAGGGGACAAAGACACGGCAAGCCAGGACGGCACAGGGGACTCCACTCTCCGCTGAAACAGGAGTGTGGGTTAAGTGCAACAAGACGGTGTATGGAGCCAGCCAGGCCTGCCAAGCTATGGGCAGCCTCTACCATGACAGCTGCTTCACCTGCAGCGCCTGTAGTCGAAGGCTGAGAGGGAAGGCGTTCTACTATGACGCAGGAAGGGTTTTCTGTGAAGAGGACTTTCTGTACTCTGGGTTCCAGCAGTCTGCAGACAAGTGCAACGCAGGTGGACATCTAATCATGGACATGCAGGCCGGCAGGCCCTGGGGAAGTCTTACCGCCCCGGTTGCTTCCGCTGCGTCATCTGCAACGAGAGCCTGGACGGAGTGCCCTTCACTGTGGACACTGAGAATAAAAAGTATGGAGACTCAGCAGACAAGGATGCAGTTTTTTGCAAGTGCCTTGTGTAAATTGCACTCTCTTTTTAAGAGTGCAAAAGAGGGAATTGTAAGGAAATATTTGTATGTATTCGTGCAAACTGTGAAGAAGCTTGAAAATGATTTGTGTAGAAAACTGGGCTGGTTTTGGGCCTGCTAACATGTGGTTTTGTGAGGACAAAGGAAGAGGGGGAAGGTGTGGAGTTGACATAGTCATCTCAGATCCCTGTGATAAGGAAGCTGAGCCACTGGGATTGGGGACTTAAGATGTGGGGTGTTGATGATAATTTAGGCAGCCAATCACTGGTCTGGAAGGGAGGCGCAGATAACTCCTCCTTGGGTCAGCGAGGGATATAGACAGAAACCCCGCTGTGTTCGGTCTCTTTCTTCTCTGGCTGGCTGGCTGGCTGGCTGGCTGGCTCACGTGTGTATCAGGTAAATGTGGGATCCCACAGAACTGTATGTAATTTGTACTGTATTGATTGTACTTGATTGTATTGCATTGTATATTACCATTAAAGTGGATTATTGTTAAACGGTTACTTGTAGGTTCTGGGTTTCCTTCCTGTAAGATAATGGCTTGTAGGAACGCGAGGAGATTTAAGAAAGTGGACAAGTTGTCTACCAAATCTCCTAACAGTACCTTGCAACTGCCTCGGGAGTCCCCCGGGATAACAAATCCCTGAAGGCCTCCTTCTTCAGTCGGACGGCTTCCCTGACCACCGGTGTCCACCAGGAGGTTCGAGGGTTACCGCCCCTTGAGGCACCTAAGACCTTGAGACCACAGCTCCCCGCCGCGGCTTCGGCAATAGAGGCTTTGAACACCGACCACTCTGGTTCAATGTCCCCAACCTCCACAGCAATTTCATTTCAAACCTTTATTTATACAGATAAAATCCCATTGAGATCATTGATCTCTTTTCCAAGGGAGACCTGTTCAAGTAGTTCCACATGAAACATAAAAGCATCAACAGAACAACAAAAGGACATCATACAGCATCATTTACAAAATTATCCACATAAACAGGTACCAATAGCTTCTGATTGAGTAGCATCCAACCGAGCTTTAAAAACATTTAGTGGCACCAGATTGTTCAGTTTCCATTTAATTTGCAGACTATTCCAAGACAGAGGAGCTGCACATCTAAAAGCTGTCTTCCCTAAGACAGTCCTAGCAGTTGGCACATTTAATAAAACCACAGCATTCGATCTCAGGCAGTAGCCACTTACAATTCTCCGTGAGATCAGGGAGCAGATATAAGATGGAAGTTTCCCTAGCATGGCTTTGTATATAAAAATGTACCAGTGACTGAGCCTCCGTACAGTTAGTGAAAGCAAACCAGCCCTTGCATACAGGGTACAGTGATGGGTTAATGCTTTACAGTTTGTCACAAATCTCAGTGCACTGTGATACGCAGCATCTAACTTGACCAGGCAATGGGCAGGTGCATTCATATAGACCAGATCCCCATAGTCCAGCACAGGTAAAAAGGTCACAGTGACTAGCCTTTTCCTGGCCTCAAGCAATGCCCGAAAAGCACCGCCGGAGGTGTGAGTTGAAGGCCTCCTGAACTTGGGCCTCCTCCAGACATTCCCAGTTCACCCGAACTACACGTTTGGGCTTACCAGGTCTATCCAGAGGCTTCCCCCGCCACTCGACCCAATTCACCACCAGACCGCCCCTCTCTTTACCCGAGTGTCCAGAACATACTGCCTCAGGTCCGATGATACGATAACGAAATCGATCATGGACCTTCTGCCTAGGGTGCTCTGGTACCACGTACAGTTATGAGCATCCTTATGTTCGAACATGGTGTTTGTTATGGCCAATCCATGACTAGCACAGAAGTCCAGTAACAAACCACCACTCCGGTTCAGATCAGGGGGGCCGTTCCTCCCAATCACGCCCCTCCAAGTGTCTCCATCATTGCCCACATGTGCGTTGAAGTCTCCCAGCAAGACTAAGGAGTCCCCTTCAGGAGCCCCATACAGGACTCTTTCCAGGGTCTCCAAGAAGGCCGTATACTCTGAACTGCTGTTGGGTGCATAAGCACACACAACAGTCGGAATGTATTTTCGTTGTTCATTTTTCAACACTCCCCCTGTTTCAGAAAATTGCTCCTTATCCAGCCTTTGTACTCGACGGGGTCTCCAGGTTTGACATTGGTCAAGGACTAGTTGGTAAAGACATTTCTTCAGTCTTGATTTTTCTAATAATATGCTTTCTTGTCTCAACAACTCATTGATCAATATGTTTTTTTAACCAGAAAACTGCTGGTTTCTGGCCTCTATTGGAGCACTGACCTTCTAAAATGACATCCTCTGTAAAGTCGTCCCTCTTGAGCAAACATTCAATGGAAAATACTGCGGGATGTTCCACAGTAAATACTCACAACAAATCTTTCTTATTTTTTTCATTGAACTATGATTGTAATCAAACTTAATATGCCAAAAGACAATTCCCAAACTCTTGTGGACCGCACTTTTGAAGAAAAGTGTGCAATGAGTAAAAGGAATATTTTAGAGAAAATAATTAATGACTGTGCATTGACACAGAACTTAAATGATGAGACACACAATGCGATGTTTTACTTTACATAGTTACTTGGTATTGAATGGATCTTTCTTTCCGTCTTGGTTTAACCAATCAGTTTTGGAGATGTGGAAGATGGGTTGAAGTCATAATTGATGACAAGCTACCAACAATTGATGGCAGACTGATCTTTGTCCGCTCCAAAGACCAAAATGAGTTTTGGCCTGCTTTGATGGAGAAAGCCTATGCCAAGTATGACAATGACATTGTTTCTCAATTTTGTTTGTATCTCAGCATGAATTGGAGTATCTGTAACAATATTTTCAAATCCATTTTGTAGAGTGTGTGGTTCCTATACTGACATGAATGCTGGAACTCCTGCCGAGGCAATGATGGACTTCACTGGTGGTGTTCACATGTCGATCGCGCTGTCAAACCCCCCCACAAACCTGTGGGAGCTGATATGCAGAGCTCGCCAAACCAAGTCCCTAATGGGCTGTGGTACAGCTCAGGGGGTAAGGACACATTTACCACACAAAACCATCACTGGCTGGATATTATTCAACTATGTTGTAGCAGAAGTTTAGCTGCAATTTTGCCATAACTTCAAAATGTTTACTCATATGCCATGAACATTTGGGTTTTGTGGTTCTTCATTTATAACCCTACTTTGGTTGTTAGATTATATTAGCAAAACATTCCAAGAGCCTATAGTAGCGCTTTATTTGCAAGATATCATACCAATGTAAAGTCTATATACGGAACAGGTTTTGGCATAGAAAATACTGCTAATCATGAGCAGTAAGTAACGTACCTTGAGGAAAAGCAACACCTTTTGGCAATTTGTATGGAGCATTTTTCATTCAAATGAATGGGCGCCATTTTGAAGTCCAGTATTAATAGTCAAGACTTGCCTCCCATTTATATTCTTTATGTCATGGATGTTGGCTGTACATACATGAAAGTAGATCTTCTCTGTAACTTTATATTCCAACTTTTAAAAAATATTTCTTTGGCCTAACAACATCTTTTTTTTTTCTGTAATTTTACATTTAGCTCACCTTTGTTTAATTATTCACAGTCAAATCATTTCTAAACTACTGTAAGAATTAGTAATTCAGTTCTGTTTGGACGAGTTTTCACTTGTGTACAATCCATTAACTTCATCAATGATAAATGTTTTTGGCTTGTAGGAAACATCTGCCAACGCCATTTTACCGAATGGATTGGTCCAAGGTCATGCCTACACTGTTACGGGTGTGAAACCGGTAAGGTTTCACCTAAGCAACACCTATAAAAACTTAAGCATAGACATTTTAAAAAAGGGGCTACTGTATCGACTTTTTTAATTATATTTAAAGAAAAGGCCCTGACAAAACAGCAGGGCTCCATTTCAGTAACTATTAACTATAGAAAAAAAGACAGCAACAGCTGACATCAAATCTTTGCTGAGCCTAAGGATAATCATAAATAAATAACAGTGAAAATAAATATATTGCAATGCTCAAAACAGCAGCATCCAACAGTCTCTAATCCTTGGATATTACATGTCACTGCATGCATGCACGGAGCAGCTGTAGCGTGGAGATCATCATATCATTCTGTCTTGTATTACTTAACCAAAAAAAACAAAAAATGGCTCGTTCGTGGGCACGAGCCGGCTCGCGTCGTTCACTTAAAAGAGCCGGCTCTTTGAGCGACCGACACATCACTAGTCAACAGAGAACAGAAGACTTGAGATCTGGTGAGTCCTGCAAATGTAATGGTGTTAAACATGCATTTAGATAATCCTTAGTTTGTGAATGTTTAATTGTGTATTTAAGGTTACGTTTCTGGTACGACCAGACTATTTACCGGGATACAAACCGGAGGAACCAGGCATGGAGGGAGGTGGCAGAGACAGTGGGTGAAACTGGTATGTTTTCGCCTGTTTGGGGAGTTTATATATATATATATATTGCTCGCATAAAATCCCCGGGGTTCTTTGCTTTGTATGTTGGGGGCGGGAGATTCATGTGATTGGTTGTTGCTCGCATTGCTCGCAAAAAATCCCCAAGCTTTCAGACACGCCCAGCTCCAAGATTTTCAAGATTTTTTCAAAGCTGCTGTGTGGACATACCGTTACAGCCGCAGCAGAGAGTCTGAGTTTGAAGAAAACCCTACAATTGTATTTAGTGTTGTTTAATCAATCAATATTTACTGGTCTTGAATTTCCTCACTGGATTACAAAATGCTCGAATCTTATTGTACAGGGACATTATGCAGATTTAATCACCTGAAGATGAAAATATAGATTCAGCGATATGTACCATTTTAAGGAATTAAACTGTTAGTGGTATTGACCGAAGCTGCACAGCTGTAGCTAGGCGTTGCTAATAAAAACTCAAGTGCTCAATTTGTTACTTTTGCTTTTTTATTAAGAATTGACCAAGCATATTTCATTTAATTTCAAACCTTTATTTATACAGATAAATTCCCAATGAGATCATTGATCTCTTTTCCAAGGGAGACCTGTTCAAGTAGTTCCACATGAAACATAAAAGCATCAACATAACAACAAAAGGACATCATACAGCATCATTTACACAATTATCCACATAAACAGGTACCAATAGCTTCTGATTGACTAGCATCCAACCGAGCTTTAAAAACATTTAGTGGCACCAGATTGTTCAGTTTCCATTTAATTTGCAGACTATTCCAAGACAGAGGAGCTGCACATCTAAAAGCTGTCTTCCCTAAGACAGTCCTAGCAGTTGGCACATTTAATAAAACCACAGCATTCGATCTCAGGCAGTAGCCACTTACAATTCTCCGTGAGATCAGGGAGCAGATATAAGATGGAAGTTTCCCTAACATGGCTTTGTATATAAAAATGTACCAGTGACTGAGCCTCCGTACAGTTAGTGAAAGCAAACCAGCCCTTGCATACAGGGTACAGTGATGGGTTAATGCTTTACAGTTTGTCACAAATCTTAGTGCACTGTGATACGCAGCATCTAACTTGACCAGGCAATTGGCAGGTGCATTCATATAGACCAGATCCCCATAGTCCAGCACAGGTAAAAAGGTCACAGTGACTAGCCTTTTCCTGGCCTCAAGCGAGAAACAGGACTTGTTTCTGAAAAAGAACCCTAGCCTAACCCTCAGTTTTTTAAGCAGGTTATTGACATGAAGTTTAAAAGAGAGACAATCATCAAGCCAGATACCAAGGTATTTGTAACAGGCAACAACTTCAAGTTTTGTTCCTTGCGTAGTTACAATATCTAAAACAGGCTCTGGTGTCTTTTTTGCTTTTGAAAAGAGCATTACCTTGGTTTTATCCACATTTAAAAGAAGCTTTAATTCAGAGAACTGAGTCTGAATAATGTTAAAAACAGCCTGTAATTTAACAACAGCCTCCTTAATGGTGGGACCTGCACAATACATCACAGTATCATCCGCATAAAAATGTAAAGTAGCTTCATCCACATTATCACCTACGCTGTTAATATATATGGAGAATAAAAGTGGTCCTAAAACAGAACCTTGTGGTACACCATTAGAAATGTTTAACCACTCAGAAGACAGTCCATCAAAATGAACACATTGGGACCTTTCAGAGAGGTAGTTCACAAACCACCCCACTGCAAGGCTGGATAGGCCAATACTTAGTAGCCTCTGCTTTAAGATGCGATGATCAACGGTGTCAAACGCTTTGGAAAGGTCAATAAACAGAGCTGCACAACTCTGCTTATTATCTAAAATACTCGTAATGTCATTTACCACTTTCATTGTGGCAGTGATGGTGCTGTGTTGCTTTCTGAAGCCTGACTGATGTTTAGACAGGATGTCATTTGTACATAAAAACTCCTTTACCTGTTCGCTCACTAGGCGTTCAAGAACCTTAGCCAGAACTGACAATTTAGAGATTGGCCTATAGTTATTTAAAATAGTTGCCTCCCCTCCTTTCAGTAAAGGCAAGACATAAGCAGACTTCCATACTTTTGGAATTGTATTTGTGCTGAGGGAGAGGTTAAAAAGAGAAGTAAGAGGTGGAGCAATATCTGCAGCTGCATCTGCATCTGCAGCTATCTTTAAAAAGAAAGGTTCTATGTTGTCCGGGCCAGCCGGTTTCCTAGGATCTAGCTTAGATAAGGCTTCATGAACAACATTGACAGTAAAAGGGGTAAAACTGAAAGGGTTTTCCAGACCACATTGTTCAGAGTCACAGACTGTGGTGTTTACAGAAGCAGAGTTAGTGACAGAATCAAACAGAGAACCACAGGACACAAAATGCTCATTAAAGCAATTTAGCATAGTGGCCCTGTCCGATATAGAGCCAGATGCTCAACCCAGTCTCACGGCATTTCGTGTTCACCAACACGATTTTTAATCTATTGATTCGTGTTCACCATCACGATTTGCCCCTTTTTTTCGTGTTGCACAGCACGATTTTAAAAGCAATGTATTTTACTGGTAACGTGTTTCGTGCCTGCAGGCTGCAGCACGTCTTTTTCTCCGGTCGGGTCGTGGAAGACCGGAAGCTGTGTGGTTCATAAAAACATGTTCTTACTCAATATCTAGCCACAATTATTGCTTTTATTTTAAATCGTATAATTTCGGACTTGTGTTGCCGTCTGTGTGGAAAATAAATGGGGCTCAGAGCCTCAGGATACTGAAATCTGTATTTGGAAATATTTTTTCCCTTCTAATTTGTTATTCTTTTCAAAATAACACACTGTTATTTACTCACCAATAACACACAATTTTCCTTGCTGTTATTTATTGGTTTAATTCCATAATCTCGGGCTTTTTTGGTGTCCGTCAGGAACTGAATTTCAAAATAAAAATAACCGGAAACAGACGTAGGCCTATAAGGGACATTTCGAGCATCATTGCGATTGTCAACATTTCTGAGTTTAGGATGGCCGAAGACACTACACTACCCATAATCCCCAGCTATCGTTTAGGACTACAGTTCCCGTAAGGTTACGCAGAGCGTCAAACAGCTGTGTGAAATGGAACGAAACCACGCCAGACTATCCAAAACTGGAATCGAACGCCCCCCAGAACTACACATGCTGGCTATTGTGTTTCGCAAAATGTTCTATGGGACGTCTCTACTGAACGTTTTCGTTTTTCCCACAATTAGGAGTTGCCATTATTAAACACATTGGTGTTATCAAATGTAAAACATGAATAAATGGATGAAAATCACTTGTGTCCATAATGCGCAGCATTATATTAATGCCGTATACCCACATGACAGCTCATTGCTACTTTGTAATTCTACTCCACTACAATTCAGAGGTTAACCTGGTATTTTTACTCCACTGCATTTATTTGAGTTACTTTGCAGATTCTGATTAATTATGTGAAATATAACCAACCCTTAAATCAGACTTTAGTTACACCTGAGTAAAATTCAGGGAGGTGATTGTCAAGTGCCAACAATCAGGAGAGATATTTGATAGTTGGTGCTTGAGAAGACTAAACATGTATCTGCAATTGACATGAATGGAAACAAGTAATAAAGTATATTCATTACTCGTTATTCTCTACTAATAGTTAATTAAAGACTGTATATTATGGCTATTTTGCACATCCCTTTCAAGATTTTCAAAGGTTTATTGACATATCATACACAACTACGGTGTAGTTATGCAATGAATGAAAAACTTGGTTCACAGGTTCCTCAACATTGCATTACAAGACATCTATCAATATGTGTGTACCTCCACCATTAAACTGTCATATTATGCACATTTCTTATTCTATCTACATAAGAGTATAATTCATATTTGTAATATCAGTTAAAATAAGTGATTCAACATAGTTAACATTGCAGGAAAGCAATATATTAGACGTTAATTACTTTGTCAGGCTTAATATTTAATATTTAATGTTTAAATAAAGGTTAATCCGTTTTTCTGTTTTGCACCTCCTCCTATTAATATCTTTGTACATCCTGCACTAAACTGTTTTATTGTAGAGATCACTTATAGTATCTTCTTGATTTTTTTATATACTTATACTTTCCCCCTATGAAAGTATGTACTCTTAATATTTTTTTAATCAAATATAACACATAAAAACAATAATTCAATAACGTGCTTTAACCACTAGGAGGTGCACACAAGGTGCACACAGCCATAATAACTTTGTATTATGTACAACATCTGAAGATGTATAGTTTTATGCATGCTTTCACATCATTTTACAGCATATTGCTATACTATTTCAGACTCAGTATTTACATTCTTACATTCAAAGAAAATCAGTAATATCTTTGAAAACTACAGTCCTTTTCTATCAGCTGTGCACCGTTATGGTGTAAATATAACCTATCTATGAATTAGATCAAATGTAAAAGTCAGCCGAATTAGTGTTGATACTGCAAGGAGACGTATTATGTGAAGAGAAATTGAAGATGTTGTTTAATTGTTGATATATTTATGATCCACGTCAAGTATTCAGTTTCGGCGCCATTTCTTCCAGTTTTTCCAAAGGTCTTCTCATCAGGGCTCTCTAAATAAAGAACTACGGCAGATCTGTAATATGTAATGCAGCAGAACCGTGTATTACAATGCCGTTATGTGATGACTTTCAAAGAGAAAAGCAAGAGCACTCGGAATTAAGTATTATTTTATACTTTTAAAATGTTTTCCGGATTTCATATAATATAAACATCAAATCCCAGCATGCATTCCGGCTAACACATCCAATCACCGAGCTTAAAACCATAGCTGAGGATCTTGGGTAATCGCTCGAAATGCCTACGTCTGTTTACGTTATATTTATTTTGAAATTCAGTTCCTGACGGACGCCAAAAAAGCCCGATATTATGGAATTAAACCAATAAATAAAAGCAAGGATAATTGTGTGTTATTGGTGAGTACATAACAGTGTGTTATTTTGAAAAGAATAACAAATTAGAAGGAGAAAAAGATTTAAAAAATACAGATTTCAGTATCCTGAGGCTCTGAGCCCCATTTATTTTCCTCACAGACGACAACAAAAGTCCGAAATTATACGATTTAAAATAAAAGCAATAACTGTGGCTTGATATTGAATAAGAACATGTTTTTATGAACCACACAGCTTCCGGTCTTCCACGACCCGACCGGAGAAAAAGACGTGCTGCAGCCTGCAGGCACGAAACACATTACCAGTAGAAATTAGGGCTGTCAGTCGATTAAAATATTTAATCGCGATTAATCGCATGATTGTCCATAGTTAATCGCGATTAATCGCAAATTAATCGCACATTTTTGATCTGTTCTAAATGTACCTTAGAGGAATATTTTTCAAGTTTTTAATACTCTTATCAACATATGAGTGGACAAATATGCTTTATGCTAATGTTTATTATCATTTGAACAATGACAAATATTCTCATGAATATTAAACACAACAACCTCTGAACATTACAAATATTCGCCTCAATTCAACCTGGAACCTCTCTCATACAATACAAATGGTGTGTGCGTGTGCGCGTGTGTGTGTTGGATCGTTGGAGCTATGTGCAACTCAAGGCATATGCTCGAACGGGAGCTGCCTGGACGCTGCGATCATGTTGCTGCAATCATGAGTGTGCTGACTTCTCCTACAATGTCCCGCTGTCTGACTTCCTGCATAAAGTCAAGTGCTCGGTGCAGTTGTGTAGATAGAGCGCTCCTCTGTTTTCATTTAAACAGCTCCTTATATCCGTTAGCGCAGCTAACTAGCACCCGATGCTAACAACAACAATGCACGTACGGTCTCTGTCTTGCTCACTCGCGCCACACAAACACACACCCTCCCGGTCCTCCCGATGGCCAGTCGGTGCCTGCCGGTGAGCGTGGAAGTGTGGTCTGCCACAAGCGGACAGCAGGAGTGGGGCTGTCAGCATCAGCTTGTAGATGGTATTTTAAAATCGATGCGCTCTGAAACTACGGGGCGGCCGAGGAAAGAAAATACACATGCGTTAATCGCGTTAAAATAATTAGTGGCGTTAATTTTTTTTTTGCGTTAACGCGTTAACTTGACAGCCCTAGTAGAAATACATTGCTTTTAAAATCGTGCTGTGCAACACGAAAAAAAAGGGGCAAATCGTGTTGGTGAACACGAATCAATAGATTAAAAATCGTGTTGGTGAACACGAAATGCCGTGAGACTGGGTTGAGATGCTATGGTAAGGCACGGAGGTAGCTCATTACGGATCTCACCGGTTGATATCGATTGTATTGCTTTCCAACATTTCCTAGGATTATTTAGGTTTTCTGTGGTAACTGACAAATAGTACTTCGACTTTGCACTTTTGACATTTGAAGTGAAGCTATTCCTTAGCTGCCTAAAACGCAGCCATTATATCTCTGAGCCTGATTTCCTAGCCTTTTCCCAGGCCTTGTTTCTCTCATGAAGGAGACTAGACAGCTCAGCAGAAAACCAAGGATTGTCTCGTCCCTTTACTCTAAATTTACGTAGGGGTGCATGTCTATCAATGATCTCCATAAAACCAAGATAAAAATAAGACCATGAGCACACAGATCGATTTTACCCCAATCAAAATCAAACAGATCATGCACAAAACCCTGCTCCACAAAATGTTTTATGTCTCTCTTGATGATAATGCGAGGTTTAACCTTTTGGACCTTAGTGTCCCTAATTGTGGCTACAACACAGTGACCGCTCAGATCATTTGCAAATACTCCCACAGAAGAATATGTATGGGGAACATTAGTTAAAATTAGATCAATTAGGGAGGATTTATTAGGGGACTTAATATTTGGGCGAGTAGGACTGTCCACAATCTGAGTAACATTCAATGAGATACAAAGGTTTTTAAAATCCTCTGACACTGCAGTTAACCAGTCCCAGTTAAAATCTCCAAGTAGCACTATTTCCTTGTAGTCTAGTTGTGATAAAAGATTTGCTAGTGAAGACAAGGAGTCTTTGACAGCTGAGGGGGGTCTGTAGCTGCCCACCACCATGACCTGTTGATCCTTTGCCACTTCTATATTTAAGGCTAAAAATTGAAATTGCTTACTGATCGATTTGGAAACTAATGTGGTTACACTGAACTTATTCTTAACATAAATTGCAACGCCACCACCTTTATTAGGCCGGTCGGTACGATACACATTAAAACCATTTAAGGCAATGTCAGAGGCCAAAATAGACTTATTTAGCCATGTTTCAGATAAGACAATGACGTCAGCGTCAGTTGATTTTGCCCAGATACGGACACAATCTAGTTTACCTAACAGACTGCGCACATTCAAGTGGATGAAACCCAACCCAGACCTAGCTTTAAAATCAGCAGGAGTAGCGATCTGACTATTACTACTGGGCGGACCAGGGTTAGGTTGTACATTTCCTGACAGTAATAACAACAAAAAAACCAGGCATCTTTTCCTCTTAAATGACATACATACATTGTCATCTAATTTAGAAACACCGGAAAAGTCTGCGAGAGTGTGATTAGAGCTTAAGAAGCAGTCCTGAAGAACCATCATCGCAGGAAAACAAAAAAGACAAACATATTTTGTCGAGCAGATTGACTGTGACAAGGCAACCGGTAATTGTTTGAGCAACACATCCGAACCTTTGCAGGGGATGCCCACTGCAGGTGGCAGAACAGACCTGAATCCAGTAGTCTTCTCAGAATGACTAGAGATCTTCTCATAGTCCAAAACAGTTAACAGGCACAGCAGAATCCCGATATGGGCCATTTTCCCAGACCAGCAGAGCATCCGGATAGGCGTGCAAGCAGGCCCGAAATGTGGAGGCACTCCGTTCTCCTCGCGATATCCCCAGTGCAGAACCTCCTCAGTACAGCAGGATAGGCGAAGCAGGACCAGCTCGAGGCGTAGAGGCGCTCCGGTCTTTCAGCGATATCCCCGTGGTAAAACGTCCTCGGTACCGTAGAGCACGACAGGTGGAGCAGGTGGATACAGGCCTCCGCTACAGCAGGTGTAAAGCAGGCCGCAGCCCGAACGCGAAGCCGTTCCGGTCTCTCCGTTACGCCCCCCGGGGTAAAATCTCGCCAGGACAGCAGCACACGACAAGTGGAAGCAGGTCCCTGCCACAGCACAACTGGGCAGGTGGAAAAAGGGGGGCCAAACAACAACGTGCAGCCGCTCCGTCTCTCCGCGATTTCCCGGGAAAAACCTCCCCACAACAGCACAGGTAAACCTCCTATCCACGCCGACGGAAGAGAGGCAGCCCTGCCCCTCACTTTCCACGCTCCGTGAGGCAGATGAGAAAATGTGCTCCGCTCGCGAAAATGCGCTCCGCTCGCTCTGATCGACGAGTGTAGTGTGTAATGTATCTTATCTTCCTCTTCGAAATCCCAGTTGTACTTCGCTAACACGCAGTGCCTTGGAGGGTGCGTTTAATGGTTCCCACCCGTAACACATTTATGGACTAGGTCATGTTAGACAAGCAATCCAGTGGTTAGTTTTAGGGTAACTGTTTTTTTATTTTATGTATTCACTTTAAGAGAAAAGGGTTTCAGAAACAAGTCGCACAAGTTTGGCTCGAGGTAACATTAACAAAAGCTAACTGTTGTTAGACTATGTTCCCCCCTTCTAAACTTATGAAATAATGAGAAAAATATGAACGACTCTTCGTAGAGCCACGTCCACACAGCTTTGAAGTTGTAGGAAACTGAAGCATTACATTCGTGCCAATGGCTAGTTGTCGTTTCTAAGGTATTAGAAAGTTGGTGTTCTGGAAGGTTTAGCATTCGATCAATGCCCTTGGGATGCTCTCAATAGCTGTTTTACAATTTTGTGTGTGTGTGTTTTGTGTAACCCTGATTCAAAGGTCCATCATACAAGATGTAGGGGATCTATTGGCAGCTGCTGATAATAACATCCATCATTATGGTTTACTAATAGTTATCACTTAACTTCCTCCTCCAGCACCTGGACACAGCAGGAACCTACGCCAGGATCCTGTTTGTGGTCTTCAGCTCCGCCTTCAACACCATCATCCCGGCTCTGCTGCAGAACAAGTTCTCCCACCTGCAGGTGGATCACGGACTTCCTGTCTGACAGGAAGCAGCATGTGAGGCTGGGAAAACACGTCTCTAACATGTCTCTGATCCCCGGACCATCAGCACAGGTTCCCCTCAAGGCTGCATTCTCTCCCCTCTGCTCTTCTCCCTGTACACCAACTGCTGCACCTCCAGTCACCAGTCTGCCAAGCTCCTGAAGTTCAGACGACACCACCCTCATCGGACTCATCTCTGGTGGGGACGAGTCTGCCTACAGGTGGGAGATGGACCATCTGGTGACCTCGTGTGGGGAAAACCACCTGGAGCTCAACGCTCTCAAGACAGTGGAGACGGTTGTGGACTTTAGGAAGAACGCAGCCCCACCCGCCCCCATCACTCTGTGTGACCCCCCAGTAACTGCTGGACCTCAAATGGGAGCAGAACATCTGCTCCCTCATCAAAAAAGCCCAGCAGAGGATGTTCTTCCTGAGGCAGCTGAAGAAATTCAACCTGCCAAAGACAATGATGGTGAACTTCTACACCTCCATCATGGAGTCCATCCTCACCTCCTCCATCACCATCTGGTACGCCACAGCCAAGGATAGGGGCCGGCTGCAGCGTGTCAGCCACTCTGCAGAGAAGGTGATCGGCTGCAATCTGCCATCCCTCCACGGCCTGCACGCTTCCAGGACCCTGAGGCGGGCAGGGAAGATAGTGGCCGACCCCTCCCACCCTGGACACAAACTGTTCACCCCCCTCCCCTCTGGCAGGAGGCTGCATTCCATCGGGACCAACACCTCTCTCCATCAGGACCAACACCTCTCTCCATCAGGACCAACACCTCTCTCCATCAGGACCAAAACCTCTCTCCATCAGGACCAACACCTCTCTCCATCATGACCAGAACCTCTCTCCATCAGGACCAACACCTCTCTCCATCAGGACCAACACCTCTCTCCATCAGGACCAGAACCTCTCTCCATCAGGACCAACACCTCTCTCCATCAGGACCAGAACCTCTCTCCATCAGGACCAGAACCTCTCTCCATCAGGACCAAAACCTCTCTCCATCAGGACCAACACCTCTCTCCATCAGGACCAACACCTCTCTCCATCAGGACCAGAACCTCTCTCCATCAGGACCAGAACCTCTCTCCATCAGGACCAGAACCTCTCTCCATCAGGACCAACACCTCTCTCCATCAGGACCAGAACCTCTCTCCATCAGGACCAAAACCTCTCTCCATCAGGACCAAAACCTCTCTCCATCAGGACCAAAACCTCTCGCCACCTCAACAAGGCCCGCCCCCCCACTGACACTTTACCTCAGCCACAACGCAGACTCTATGCATTACATAATGGAGATCACAGGATACTAAATAATGCAATATTCCTTACTGCACATATTTTGTATTCTATAATGTATTGCATTCTGCTTTATGTTATTGCTATCTTACTATATTTGTATTAGTGTTCTTAATATAGTACTTTTTTATTTTATTTTTTTACTTGTATGTACAGTATGCACCACGACACCTAGTCAAATTCCTCATACGTGTGAACCTACCTGGCAATAAACCTGTTTCTGATTCTGATCTTTTTGTCCTCTAGGTTGCACTGCCACGTCTACAGTAGCGCAGAATGGACAGAGGGAACATGATTGGGCCTCAAGTTTTTGCAGCCAACATACATTCTCCTACAAACTTGGGATAGGAGCGTGAGTGAACACATTATCCATTGGTTGGAACAACAGCTATTAAATAGGATTTTAAGCTTTTACTGCCTTTGCATGAATCATTTGAAATCATTGATTGCATTTTGATGAGCATATGTTACATAATTGTAGTGCTGTCTGCAATGATGACTGTTCAGATGATGAGCCAAGGGAAACAAATAAACCTGGTGCGTTTGTGGAACCCCTGGGGCACAGGAGAGTGGAACAGAGACTGGAGCGATCGGTGAGAACAACTTCAGAGAGACATGACTCTTATTTGAAGACATATTGAGATTGTTTTCCATATGATAATATAAATAAAGATTGGCAGCAGCCATGGGTATTTTTCTGTATTGGAATATACGCAATGGCCTTTATGGTAGGCTACATTCCTAAAAGGTAGTATTTAGAAGGATTAAAAATGTCTTTCTGGAATGAAGCGTGAGAGCCAGGATCCTTTTTTATTTTTATTAGTGCTGTCAAAATTATCGCGTTAACGGCGGTAATTACTTTTTTTAATTAATTGCGTTAAAAAACGCATGTGCAGAATGGCCCGTCCCATACGTGCCACCAGTGGCAGCGCCGGGGTATGGTTGGGGTAGGCTACACCCATACCAAGAAATGGCTTAGCCCCACCATGAAAAATTATGTTAAAGTAAGCAAAATAAAGTCTGCCAACTCGGAGTAAATTGCACAGACAGCAGTTAGTAAGATTGATTTCAGTAGCCACGATTTTGAAAACGTTTGTCACGTAGTGATCGTCTTCTCAATAGAACATCTTTGATAACGGCGTGGTGTTGTTGCAGGAAGTCCTGACGGAGAATACTTTTGCTGTAGTACAGGGGTGCACATAACTGGTACGCAGGTTATGTGCGTAATCTGAAATGCGTACCGTCACTTGTGTCACAAAGCGCATTTGCGTACCGACGTACTTGTGAAGCTTTTCCAGAAGGCGGTTAGATCACCGGACGACAGAGTCAATCTCCGTGTGCACAGACAGGGCTGCTGTTAACGTCGGTCTGTACAACAGACTTTTGTGTTGGTCTACCTGGATGATATATTGATATTCTCTCCTGATGAAGAGACCCATGTTCAGCATGTCCGCCAGGTCCTCCAAGGCCTTCTGGAAAACCAACTATTCGTGAAGGCTGAGAAATGTGATTTTCACAAGACCTCTGTCTCATTCCTGGGCTTCATCATTGCTCCGGACCAGGTCAAGATGGATCCAAGCAAGGTCAGTGCTGTCGCAAATTGGCCCACACCCACCAACAGGAAGAAGGTACAGCAATTTCTCGGTTTTGCTAACTTCTACAGACGTTTCATAAGACATTTTAGCTCCATAGCTGCACCTCTCCACTCACTCACCTCAACCCATGTTCAGTTTTTGTGGACTCTACAGGCCGACAAAGCTTTCCAGGAATTGAAAAGACGGTTTACCTCTGCTCCTGTTCTCATCACTCCTGATCCACTACGGATCCACTACGGATCAGGAGTGTGGTGGAGGTGGATGCTTCCAATGATGGAGTTGGGGCTGTGTTGTCACAACGTTCAGCCAAGGACAGCAAACTTCACCCATGTGCATTTCTGTCACGTAAGTTAACACCTGCTGAACGCAACTATGATGTCGGCAACAGAGAACTTTTGGCAGTCAAAACAGCGCTTGAAGAATGGAGACACTTTCTGGAGGGGTCAGAGCAACCATTCATAGTCTGGACGGATCATAAAAATCTTGAGTACATCCGAAAAGCTAAGAGACTGAACTCACGTCAGGCAAGATGGGCTTTGTTCTTCACTCTTTTTAACTTTTCCTTGTCATTTAGACCCGGTTCACAAAATGTCAAGCCAGATGCACTTTCTCGTATTTTTGATCCTGAACCCTCGGCAAAGGAACCAAAGCTCATCCTTCCACTAAACTGTGTGGTTGGAGCGGTAACTTGGCCAATAGAAACAGAGGTGAAACGAGCTAACGGTGAGAGCCCGACACCTAGGGGTTGCCCCCCAAATAGGTTGTTTGTTCCTCAAACTGTGCGTCCTAAGGTCATTCAATGGGCTCACACCTCGCTGCTCACCTGCCATCCTGGGGTAAAAAAAAACATGTACGTCATCAAGCAACGGTTCTGGTGGACATCAATGGAAAAGGATGTCAAGGAGTATGTGGCCGCCTGCACCATCTGCGCCAGGAATAAGACCTCTTCCAGGCCCCAGATGGGTCTGCTCAGGCCGTTGCCTATCCCCAGTCGGCCCTGGTCCGACATCTCAGTGGATTTTGTCACCGGACTGCCAGAATCCAAAAGGTAACACCACCATCCTCACGGTGGTGGATAGATTCTCTAAAATGACACATTTTATTGCTTTGCCTAAACTGCCATCGGCCAAAGAAACGGCTGAAGTGTTGTTGCACCATGTTTGTCGTCTCCACGGTTTTCCCAGGGACATCGTGTCGGACCGGGGCCCTCAGTTTGTCTCCCGTTTCTGGAGGGGGTTTTGCAGCCTCATCAGGGCCTCTGCCAGCCTCTCTTCCGGCTACCATCCCCAATCAAATGGACAAACGGAGAGACTGAATCAAGAACTGGAAACCTGCCTCCGGTGCCTGGTGTCCCAAAACCCAGCTTCTTGGAGTAAACACCTCACGTGGGTAGAATACGCCCACAACTCATTGCCTACCTCTGCCACCGGATTGACCCCGTTCCAGTGCGTCTACGGTTACCAACCTCCCATGTTCTCCGAGACAGAGAAAGAAGTCATGGTTCTCTCGGCACACGCAATGGTCAGGCGCTGTCATGGCATTTGGACTTCAGCACGTCGGGTCCTCCTGAGGACTTCGGCCCGCATGAAAAAAGCGGCTGATCGGCATCGCCGTCCTGCACCCGTGTACAGACCGGGTCAGAAAGTGTGGTTATCCACCAGAGACTTGCCCCTGAACGTAGTCTCTAGGAAGCTGGCACCAAGATTTGTAGGCCCATTCACTGTGTCAAAGTGTATTAACCCTGTGTCTGTTCGTTTGCGCCTGCCTAGATCACTCAGAGTCCATCCAACATTCCATGTAAGCAAACTCAAGCCGGTCAAGGAAAGCAAAATGGTTCCCGCTTCCAAGCCCCCCCCTCCTCCCAGAATCATTGATGGAGGTCTGGTCTACACTGTCAAGCGTCTGCTGAAGGTCAGACAATGAGGAAGGGGTCAGCAGTTTTTAGTGGACTGGGAGGGTTATGGACCGGAAGAGCGGGAATGGGTCCCATCTAGCTTCATAGTGGACCAGAACCTGATAAAGGATTTTTACAAAAGCCATCCTGAACTCGCTGGGCCGCTCGGAGCCGTCCGTAAAGGAGGGGGTACTGTGGTGTCTAGACAGTTGTGTTAAGTTAATTTATTTAGTTCAGTCCTTTTGTCTTTTGCCTTGTCTTGTGATTTCCTGTTTTATTTTGTAGTAACCTTTCCCTCTCGTTTCAGAGCATTCCTGCCCTGGTGTGTTTTTCCCGCCAGTGTGATTGTCAGCCCCTCCCTTAATTGTTGCCACCTGTGTCCCCTTACCTAGTGTGTATATATAGTCTGCGTCTTCCTTTGTCTTGTGTCAGTTCGTCTTGTCTCATCAAGCCTGCCAGTCATCCCTTGATCGTGTGAAGTATATTTTGATAGTCCATGTAGATGTTTTTTGGTTTAGAGTTTTTGATCCTCCAAGTGAGCGTTTTGTGTTTTGACCTTAATTAAAATACCTTGTTAATTCTGATCTGTGTCTGGTATTGTGCATTTGGGTCCTGAGCCTCATGACATTCTTAACACATGCTAACTGAACACTTCTTTTGCTGACATGGCGGATAATGTAATTTGCACCACAACAGCAAAAGCAACTGAATGATTTGGCCTTTAGCTAAGAGGCTAACATGTCCTTCTGATTTAGCCTGATTTTTGTGATTGCAGCAAGACAAATGTTAGCCAAATACGGAAACAGTATTCGCTAGCTGGACGTATGGACAGGTCTATCTTGTTTTTTTTTAGCTTGTGGCTAACAGCATACTCACTTACAACATATTTGGACAAGTTTACATCAGTCTATTTAATCTTGCTTTCATCCATTTCCAGTACGAAGAGGTGGATGCTGAGCAGCTGCAGAGGCTTCTGAATGAAAACGTGCTGAAAGGTTTGAACTGTAAAATCATATGAGCAGGTTTTATAAAAAAACAAAACAAGAGTCTTAATATACAGTATTGTCATTATCTAAAGTGAAATGGGCACTGCTATTTGAGAGTAAAGGCCATAGTAACCATGCCTAATGATGCTCTTCTTCTTTAGGAGATTTGAAATCTGGAGGCTTTACCATTGATGCCTGTCGCAGCATGGTCGCTCTGATGGATGTATCCTGTTGATGCATTTGATAACATTGATGTTGATTTCGGTATTGATACCAAATGTATTTAAATTAATAATAAAGTAAAGATGTATACTTTTTTTTTATTTACCTCTAATAAACATGTTAAAACATGAAACATCATATAGGCTACAGCTCTTAATACCTTAAAGGGGACCTATCATGCAAAATGCACCTTTTTATGTATTTTATACATGTGTCCCCGGCGTGTCAGGGAACTCACATAGTGTCAGAAAATAAAACCCTCTCTCTTTTCCTCCGTGCGCAAATCTCTGAAAACGGGGCTACAACGAGCTGATCCAGATTTGCCATTGATATTATTTACCTCATATCGGATGGCACCAACGTGGTGGACCCACGGCCCTATTAGAAACTCGCTATCAGAATCAATGCCTGACGTGTTTTGGATGTAATATGGTCTTTGTTTACATTTGCAAGCATGCCAACACTCAGAGCTAAGCTGTACTGGAGAGCACATGTGTGCAGGGGTGGATATACCGGGGTGGCATGGGGTGGCAACTGCCACCCTAAAAAATAGCCTTGCCGCCCCAGCTGTCACCCCAGTTGGCATCTTTGTTTTGAAAGAAAAGTTGTGGCTCATTGGACATTTATGAGAGAACCTCTAATGTCCGAGTGCAAGTGAATGCAGCACAAGAGGCGAGTCTTGTAAGTTTTAACCCCCCTGGCGCGAGCTTGGAAATATGATTGGTGGCTATTTCATTTGAACAGGGGGAGGGCGCAAAACGTGAAGCATTCGGACCCAAGTACTGAAGGAATGAGGTATTTGCGGTATACAATGACAGAGAAGAGACTGTCAAGTTTGGCTGTACTCAGCATTGAATCAAAACGCACTAAAGCTGTTGATCTTAATAAGTTTGTGAGGCGTTTTGCTGAACAAAATGGTAATCGCCTCATTCAGCTGTTATAGGCATTCCAACTTGATGCTCTGCTCACGGATGACTCGATGAGCATAACAAACTGTTAAGATGATGACCTTGTATGTGTGTATATATTTATTTACTTTGGGAAAGTCAAATAAGACGGTGTGTAAAACTATGCTGCCCAGCCAAAAAAAAGTAACCACTTTCATATAACTAGGCCAGTAGGTAAGGAATTTCCACTGGATAATAACTGCAGCGATGTACGCATGTATTTGTATGTTTTAGCTGAATACACGTTTTGTTTTTTAACCCTAACTGATGCAGTTAGTCACTTCTTTGTCTCACAAATCGATCTACTTGTTCAGGAACATTTGCAACAAGATATTGACAGGAATTGATAGGCTGAAAGGAGATTTTCAGATGAAGAAGAAATATATCCAACATATAGTTTAATCAGAATCTGAAAATTGTATATATGCCCGGGGTAAATTGGATTTTGTAACAGTTATGTAATGACTGCAGTGAACACAGGCAACAGACTCAACAGCTCTCAGAGACAAAGGCAGTCATTTTTGCAAAACGTCGGTACATGCCGGATCACTCAGACAGGCAAACACAACACACGAGAAGTAGGCAAAGCAGGTACACAAACACTAAACACTGGGAATAAAAAGCGCGCGAACGCTTGACTCGGAGGTACAAAGACGAACTAAATACACAGGGAGATGATGATAATGGGGCACAGGCAGTGGCGGCTGGTGCATTTTTCTCCAGGGGGGGCTCTACCAAAATGTAAGCAAACTTATACACAAACTCAAAACATATGTCATATTACCACTAGAGATGATCCGATCACGTGATCGGGGATCGGAGCCGATCACGTGATTTTGAAAAGATCGGAATCGGGAGAAAAAAAAATATTAATATTTTTATTATTTTTATTTAATGTTACAAAACAAAAATGACCATGTTCACGTCTTAAAGTCATCCTGAGGACTTAGTTTTGGTTTAAAATTACACAACATCATGTATTTGTTGCTTCTTTTGGGCTTGTTTTCAGACCTGGTTGCTTATTTCTCTCAAATCTGGCAACAGAGTGGGCGCAGTGTCTAATAGTAGCAGTAAGCTAACGAGAGGCTACGTTCAGCTGGTGACTCGGGAGTCGGGACAGAGAAAATGTCAGGAGTTTGGAAGTATTATAAAATTGAAAGCAAATGCAGTGTAACAGCCAGATGCAATGTTTGCAAGGCAGAGGTTCCGCGTGGTGGAAAGAACAGAGCTACGTTCAACACGACCAATCTAATACGCTACCTGAGAAACAAACACCAACAACAACACGACGAGTACACAACGGCCACTCAGGTAACGGCACTGAAACAACACTTTCAGAGACTTTTAAAAGGAAAGAGAAACTGCCCCAGATCAGTGAAAAGGCCAAAAAAACAACAGCCAAGATAGATGAATTCATCGCGTTGGATGACCAGCCGTTATCTGTTACCTTTTTTTCTGTTAATGCATTGCATACAGATCGGATCGGGAAAAATCGGTATCGGCAGATTGTCAAAATCAAATGATCGGAATTGGATCGGGAGCAAAAAAAAATGATGGGGACATCCCTAATTACAACGCAGGGCTTGCTCAAGGGCACACAGCACTTGATACCAGAGGTGGGACTGAGTCTTTGCACTCAAGTCACAATTAAGTCTCAAGTCTTTGCACTCAAGTCACAAGTAAGTCTCAGGTCTTTGCGCTCAAGTCCGAGTCAAGTCTCAAGTCAGGATGGGCAAGTTCAAGTCAAGTCCAAGTCCTAAACGTTGATAAACCGAGTCTTAAACAAGTGCTTTTCACCAAATATAATGACATCCATCAACAGAATAATACTTAATAATCAAACTGCTCTTTATTAGTCATATTAATAATTTAATAATCCATTTTCTCTCTGCTGGTAAAGTAACATGTTTTTTTCTATTTTACGAGGGATCAGTAAGCTACTGTGACGGTTTGATTCAGAAGGAGTTTAATTGATAAGAACCCTGATGTTGAGGTGACCAGAATGTTTATTTCCACAGTGTATGCAAGAGATAATGTGCAGCAAGGCGGTCATTATGGGGAAAAAACAGCCGAATCTACATCCCTCTGCAGGTGTATTAGTCGTTGAAGGAAATGTCCGGTCACAAAGGCGCATGATGTGTGTGTGTGTGTATGTGCTCTGCTCTGCTCAGCTCCGCTGTGTGTGCTTGTGTGTGTCCAACAACGGCATTTGTTTTCAACTGACCATGAACAGTAATTTACACACATCTGGCCAACTCCATAGGTATATGTGGGTGTTCCCAAAATAAGTTTAATCTCCTTCTCGTTTTCGCAGCATTCTCTAGATCAGTGGTACTCAACCTTGTCCTAATCAGGAGCCACATTGACGAAAAAATATTTTTGTAAGAGCCACAATCCAAAAACGCTCCTTTCCTCCCTGAAACCATTATGCATTTGAGAATATGGATAATAGTAATATGTTACTAAGGAATGAAAAGCATAATGTACAGTGCAATAACTGTGATTTATTATTTTCACTGCAACCACAAAACACACATTGCTGACTGCCCATAACAACAGATAACAGACAGCATGTTTACTGATCATCACAGGATGCCTCTGTCGCTCTTTCACTCGTATTTGTGTGGAATACGTTTTTTTGAGCAGTTCGGTTCTGTTTGAGTCTCGCCAGCTTTTCCGCCCTCAACGCTCCACCTTTCGGAAAGTCGGCACTGAACTTCGGGTGTTTTGTGTCGTGACGTTGTCACAAAGCAGGCAGATGCATTTTCCCGAACCGGTGGAGACGAAGAAAAACTCGAGTTCCCAGTCCTCTTTAAATGTTCGATATTCCTCTTCATATTTTCGTTTCCTATATTCCTTTACCATTTTTGCATAGTGCTGTAAGCTAGTTTTCCCAGTGTGACGGAGCAATTATCTCGCGCACCTGCAATCAGAGTGCGAAACTTGAAATAATTTAGAGCGCGAAACCTAAATAATTTGTGATTGGTTGTTCAGAGGGATGGGGGGGGCCGCTTAATAGACTGATGTGTGTGATGACTGGTGTGTGACTTGTGAGTGATAATGAAATGATGAATTCTGCTGACAATGTTTCTTTGTTTTTTTTCTAATTTAAAAAAAAAAAAAGTATCGCTGCTGTACGTTCCCACTTGGCTAGGGTACAAACGGGAAACGACACGACCAGATTTGGTATATTTGTTACCGGTGGTTTTATTGTTACTGAAACTAAGTAAAATGATGGACACACAGATTGGCCCCACAACGGGTCAATCTGTCACTATAACACAACACAAAGGGTCTCCAAAAGAGAGTTGCCCTGCTATACAAAGAAAAGAAAATCTCACTTCTAAAGTGGAAACAAACAATAAACAAAACGGGACTGTGGAAACACACACAGCTGGTGCGGGTCTACAGGTGCTAATCACCTGGCTCTACACAATGTCCACTCACAGGAATGCTGGTCTACAGGTGCTAATCAACCTGGCTCTAAGCAGTGTACACACACACAAAACCCTACGCTAACACAGAACCCTACTAAAGACACTGCTAATCAGTGGAGCTAATACTAAATACACACTGCTAGTCAGTCTACAGAATCCTCAGAAGTCACAGAAGGAAGGCGTTGTCACAAGGAGGGGTTTGAGGCGTCTGTCACAAAATACAGACCCTCCCGAGTGTTGTCCGTGCTCAGCCTTTATACTCCTCCCCCGGATGACGTGGCAGACGCGAGCAGGGATTGGATGACGTCTGGCCAATGACAGCAGGGGAACTGCACAGCTCATTTACATACCCAACCATACTTAAGGACACAAGGTAGCAGCGGCTGTAACAGCTGCTCTAGATTATCCATAAATCATACAAACAAAACCAAAGCGTTGCTTTATCTGTTTTCCCGTGTTGGTTTAAAAACAGAATAACTTTGTTTTTACGTTTTGGTTTTAAAACAGAAAAACTAAAAAACAGAACTGTAGGTTCTGTGCACGGATTCGGCAGCCCTGTGATCGCTTGACGGATCAGTTCCGCCGGAACTAATGATCCGTCAAGCGAACTATTCCGGACACAAGCACCCGACCGGACTGTCAGTGTCAGGGTGCTGGTGTCAGTGAGTGTAGAGATGAGCGCAGGTGCAGAGATGAGTGGACCTCAGCAAACTTCCACGAACCGCTTCTTTGCGGGCTATTCCAATAAAAGAGATGGTGAGGCACAACCCGAAAATGCTACCAAAAAGAAAAAAAACATTGTGTGTTGTGTGTGCCGAAATGCTTTGTAATGAAGCAATGAAGCCATCGAAACTTCAACGGGACTTGATAACCAAACATCCTTTTCTGATTGACAAACTATGAGTTTTTTTTAAAGGAAAAAAACGCGAGTTGGATGGGCAGAAGCAAGTGTTAAAGTCCACAACGTCAACGAGCGTCGCTGCAACAAGGGCTTCATATCTGGTTGCTCACCGAATAGCCAAAGCTAAAAATCCCTTTACAATAGGAGAGGAGCTGATGCTGCCCGCTGCCAAAGACATCTGCCGTGAACTTTTTGGAGAAAAAGCAGCTGGGATGGTAGGACATGTTCCACTCTCGGACAATACTGTTGCCAGGAGGATCGATGATATTGCAGAGGATATTGAAGGGCAATTGTTGGACAGAATAAAAGCATCTCAATGGTACGCAATTCAAGTGGACGAATCCACTGATGTGGAAAATAAGGCAGTTTATGTGCGCTATGTGCATCAAGACGAGGTGCAGGAAGATTTGCTCTGTTGTCTTTCACTTCCAAGCTTAACCACCGCCTCCGAAATATTCAGAGTGGTTAATGAATACATTGCAGGCAGACTGGATTGGTGGGGCATACAGGTGCATGTTGCAAAAGGCGTGTTGTGTCGCGGTCTGCACTGATTGGGCTGCTGCAATGACTGGCCGGTTGTCGGGGTTCACTGCCAGGGTGAAAGAAGTGGCACCGGAATGCGAGGCAACTCACTGCATGATACACCGCGAGATGCTGACAAGCAAGAACATGTCCTCTGAACTCTACACGGTCCTGAATGATGCAATAAGGTTCATTAACCATGTTCATCAAAGCCCATGCCCTGAATTCGAGGGTGTTTGAATTAGTGTGCAAGGACATGGATGCTGATTACAGGCGCCTTCTTCTACATACAGAGGTAGGGATGGGTATCGTTAAGCTTTTAACGGTACTACTACTTTTATCGATACCGCTTATCGGTCCGGTCTTTTAACGGTATGCTTATCGGTTCTTTTGGGGGGAAAAAAGAGGTAAATTAATTAAACAAATTGTGAACAAAATTAGCATTGCTTTTTATTTAAATTAAATACATAATATTTCACATCAAAAGAAATAACAATGTTTTAACCTGTTAAGCCCAAGAGACCCCGGTACCGGGGTACTGCCGCAACATCTTGCAGGAAACAGTGTCTGAGGGCATGTTCATTTAATAAACTATGAATGTTTTATATCCATCTAACGGAAAGAAACTCATTAAACTGATCATTTTAATTTTTTTCAAAAAAAAACCCACAATGCTAACGCTGAGCCTCTGAATTAGCAACGAGCGAAAAATGCTAACAGATGACTGCACCGAAATTAACTCACAAAACCTTATTATTTATCTTTGCTGCACATCCAACCCATCGTTTCACATCGTGAGGTGACACAGAATCGAAGGGTACCCTCATTATCACTCAATTATACGAACTCTTGGAGATAATAACAAGAACAGACATCAAAACATGTGGCACTAGGTAGCTAAACACGCTAACATGGCTCACCTGTGTCGTAGTCTGGTCAAAAGTGGTGTTCAATGGCATTAAAACGATAACAAGTTAATCCATAGGTTAATCCAATGTGTCTGTGTCCCTTTTAAATTATTTCTGATAATCCATAAGCAATAAACCTGCTTTTCCGTTTCTAGAAGTCAGACCTAGAGACAGCTTCACTCTGGTGTGTACACGAAGCCCCCACCTTTTTGTTTTAGACTGTGTATGATTCTATTGGCTCTAACGGTCATAAAGAGATGTCAATCACCAAAATTGAGAAACGGTAAAACCCCCATTTCCACCCAAATCACCTCAGAGGTGGAGTTTTTTTTGCTAAATCTGTCTAAAAAGGTCAAATGTCACTTGTTTTGCATCAATCTTGATACAGGGTACTTATTATATGTTGTACTTTGGATTCCTAAAGCTTTTAGTCTACCTTACCATCATCCAAGGGTAGTTTTCACTATAAGTAAAAAAGAATTTTTGGACAGACACTATAATTTACAGTTTTTTTATTATGTTCAATCTGAATTTTCTTTAAAATAAAAAACATCTATATTGATTCTGACTTTTTTACATCCAACTCACAGGTTTATCATTACTTTGAGAAAAAAGATTATTAATTGAACCCTATTAGAAGGGAAGATATGTTTCCAATAAATGAATAAAATGATTTTTGACCACTTTTTTGTTCAGATATATCACATATTTGTAACTAAATGATACATTAATTTAAACAAAACAAGGTATAAACTGAGGAGTGACTCTTGTGAGTTTCATGTATTTTCTTCACTCCGCTGGGAAACTACTCTCATGTCAAGAAGCATCAGAACAGCGCATGCGCTGCATCGTCCAATCAGTAAGTGATACACAGTAAGGGGGCGGGGCGAGTATGTGAGGATTTCATCGGAGGATGGTCTGGTGGTTCCTCGGTTATCGCTTCTCCAGTATCGCACCTCGCTCCTCCGGCAGAAATAAGAGCCATGGGACTTTAAGAGTATATGAAATTAAGTTCCTTGGTGTGGTTTTAGACCACAAAATCAGCTGGAAACCTCATATCACTCATGTAAAAGCAAAACTGGCTAAAACTATCGCAATATTGGGAAAAGCCAGATACATTCTGGACCACAACTCATTGCATACTCTATACAACACTCATATACTGTGTGGAGATTTGGGGAAACACGTACAAAACCAACCTACAGCCGTTATGCACATTACAAAAAAGGGCTATAAGAGTTATGAATAATGTTGGATATCTTGAACACACTAATGTATTATTTTTGAAGTCACACATATTGAAGTTCATTGATCTGGTTCAATTTAAAACTGCACAAATCATGTACAGAGCCAGACATAACCTACTTCCTAGGAAATTAAAAACATTGTTCGTAGACAGAGAGGGTGGGTATAATTTGAGAGGAAATCTACATTTTAAACAACTCAAGGTCAGAACAACTCTGACCCCCTAATCCCACCAGGAGCGTCTGCGCTGCGCTGAGCTGATTCATGTCATTTATAACTGGAATATTACAATTATTATTAACTGGGTCTGTAGTCTACAACACAACAAAATAGGAAATAACAACAATAAACACGATTTAAACAGACACAAACATAAACCATTTAACTACGTAGCCTACTACTTGTAGAAGTACAAATGTCCAGGAAATATTCCAAAAACAACAACAACTGCGAGGCTGCACACACGACGCTCCGCTTCCGCAACGTTTTGAAATGCGCCTGGTGGGTTATGACGCAGGAGGAGGTCGCAGCGCGGGGGTAGCAGTTCCAGCAGAGAGCCCCAAACTTTCTTTTCCCTGGCGACATCAACCAGCTCTGACTGGGGGATCCCAAGACGCTCCCAGGCCAGCGAAGAGATATAATCCCTCCACCTGGTCCTAGGTCTACCCCTTCAACACACTCTCACTCCCTAAGCGTCCAGGAGCGACGTTTGGTCAGTGTCCGTAGCGTCCAATTGTGACGCTCCTAGGCTCCTTCAGCGTAATAAAGGGACGCAAATAGCTTTCAACTGATTGCAATGTATTCCCATCTGCGTCGGGATTTGACGCTCATGGAAGCACGGCATTCGTTTGTGTCTGCTGCCCTTAAAGGCAATGTGAGCCTCCATTCCCATTGGATAACGGAGAATTGTACACCCGAAAGTAAGTATTCCTCTTACTGTCGATGGATTTTACAGTGATATCTGTACTCATTGACTAAAAAACACCAGATTATCCTTGTTAATGTTACAACCTTCCAAAGGCTGGAACAAACAGGGAGGCCACACAGAGTTTAATGCCAAATATATATTTATTTAACAGATTGTTGAAGAACACCTCTGATGTATAATGTGGTAAGAATCAGACTGTCAGTAGTGTGAGCAGTGTGTGGGTGTGTGGAAGGGTGTTGTAGCATGTTGGAGGGTGCATCAAACCTAACACAGACTGTAGGCTGAGGTTGCTGCAGCATGCCAGGATCTGAATCAGAGAGATTGATCCTTGCAGCTGGGAAACCTTTATGCCTTCTGGTGGCTCCGCCTCTAGACGGGCGGGCACAAACATTAGGACACTCCCAGTACCTGCCAGAAGACAGCAAGGCAGGGAGCACAGCCAGGCAGAAGGGGGGAGGGGTCGTCACACCCCCTCCCTTAAAATGGAGGACCCACTAGGATCCTCCAACCTGAGGCACAAAAACACAACCACCAAACACAATAGACACAACAAAAGTTAACCTTCAAATGTTCGTACAACCTGCAAGCACATCTGTAGCCTCTTGCTCAACCCCTCAGCAACTTTGGTACCTAAGAAGCATTTTAAGAGAGGGCAAAACAGAAAAAACAGACACCCCTGCAGGGAGAAAAACACTAGTTAACCTAGGAGGTTATAGCCCTGGACATGGCATCAGCCACTGTATTATCCACACCTTTGACATGCCTAATGTCCAGATGAAAAGGCTGGAGGAAGAGACACCAACGCATAAGGCGTTGATTTGGATTCTGGAGCGAGTGCAGAAAGGTTAGGGGGTTATGATCTGTATAGACCACCAAGGGCCCAACTCCACTCCCAACATACACCTCAAAATGCTTTAACGCCCAGATGAGTGCCAGTGCCTCCTTTTCAATGATAGAATAGTTTAATTGATGAGTTACATTTCTTAGAGAAGAAACTCACCGGGCATTCGGAGCCGCTCTCATCAACCTGCGCGAGTACAGCCCCAGCTCCAACCTTACTAGCATCCACATGAAGAATGAAGGGCTGGTCCACCTGGGGTGCTGCTAGGACAGGAGCCGAGCACAACACAGTTTTCGCAGCCTCAAAAGCCTATTGACATCGAGGAGACCATTCAAACTTGACCTTAGGACTGAGAAGAGAGGTGAGGGGCGCAACCACCGTAGAGAAATTCTGACAGAACCCACGATAGTACCCCACCATGCCCAGAAAACGAGAGAGTTCTTTTCTGGTTGTGGGAACAGGGAACCGGTCAATTGCCAGCACCTTTGCCCTCACTGGCTTAACCTGTCCTTGGCCAACTACTTTACCCAGGTAGGTGACCGTTGCCTTAGCAAACTCACACTTTGCCAAGTTAACGGTCAGACAAGCCCAGGCAAGACGTTCAAACAGCGCATTAATGTGTTGGAGATGTTCCTTCCAAGTGTCACTGTATACCACAACATCATCCAGATACACAGCACAGCCAGCAAGACCTGACACCACCTGGTTCATCAGGCGTTGAAACGTGGCTCGGGCATTTCGTAACCCAAATGGCATTACGGTGTATGAGTACAACCCACTGGACGTGATAAATGAGGCGATCTCCCTAGCTCTTGCAGTTAACGGGACCTGCCAGTAACCCTTTAGCAGGTCAAATTTACTGACAAACTTAGCAGAACCGACCTGGTCCACACAGTCCTCCATGCGAGGGAGTGGAAAGGAGTCAGGTTTGGTCACTAAATTCACCTTGCGGAGATCAGTACATGGTCTAAATGTACCATCTGGTTTCGTAACCAGCAAACAAGGAGAAGACCAACTAGAAGCACACGGCTCAGCAATGTTATTCTCCAGCATATACTTAACTTCTGCCTCTAAATGCTCTCGTTTGTCCGGAGACATGCGGTAAAAACGCTGTCATACCGGTTTAGCATCACCCACCTCAATATCGTGTTCTATAAGGTGGGTGCGAGATGGAGTGTCTCCAAACAGGCAGGGGTAGTTTTTAACTAGATCGACCAACTCTGTGCGCCGCGGTTCGGTTAAATAACCCAGCATTCCACCCAGATTAGCCAGTGACTCCGAATTCTTAAGCTGTCCTCTCAACAGACCATCATCTGGGGAATACTCCTCTTCAACCTTAACCCCTGCCCCCACATCCAGAGATGGTGACGGGTGACCCACTGTCACCACTGCAGCATCTGAGGAAACAGAACAAACCACACCTGGCACAGGTTTACGGGAAAAATACGGTTTTAGCAAGTTTATATGGCAAAACTGCACCGACTTCTTCCGGTCAGGGGTCGCTATCAAATAGTTGAGGTCTGACAACTTCTTGGACACTGTATAAGGGCCAGAGAACTTGGCCTGAAACGGGGAGCCAACTACAGGCAGCAGTGCTAAAACCTGATCCCCAGAACTCAACTCACAACGTTCTGCACGTCGATCATAGAGGCTTTTCATGTTAGTTTGAGCAGACTGTAGCTTTTCTCTTGCCATTTGATTAGCCCGATACAAGCGGTGTTTGAAACCATGGACATAGTCTATCAAACTTGACGGGGCCTTCTTGGCTTGCCAATCCTCGTGTAGGGTGGCCAACGGGCCCCTTACATTGTGACCAAAAACCAGGTCATTAGGGCTAAAACCCAAACTCCCCTGTGAAACCTGCCTTGCCGCCAGCATCAACCAGGATAACCCTTCTTCCCAGTCACCTTCCAACTCCGTACAATATGAACGGAGGAGAGACTTCAAGGATTGGTGGAACCTCTCAAGTGCTCCCTGGCTCTGAGGATGATAGGCACTTGACTGTGAATGTTTAATATTCAACTGCTGTAACACCTCGGCAAACAACTTTGAAGTGAAGTTAGTCCCCTGATCTGACTGGATGATCTTCGGGAGACCAAAAATAGTTATAAATTGTGTCAGCGCTTTTACAACTGACCTGGTGGTGATATTCCTAAGGGGATAGGCAGCAGGATAACGTGTAGCCTGACACATGACTGTAAGCAAAAAGTTGTTCCCTGCTTTGGAGCGTGGTAATGGTCCAACACAATCTACAATCAGATGCTCAAAAGGATTACCAACAACTGGAATTGGATACAGAGGCGCAGGTTTAATGACCTGATTTGGTTTGCCAGTCAACTGACAAGTGTTGCAAGTTTTAATGAAAGCAACAATGTCTTTCTTCAGAAGTGGCCAGTAAAAATAACGGCCAACCCGATTATATGTTTTCTTCACACCGAGATGACCTGCAATGCCATCATGAGCAGTCTGAATCACAGTGAGTCTTAACTTACTGGGTAACACAACTTCCTCACCCATAAAACAATCTCCCTGGGGAACCCACTTTCTCACCAACAAACCGTCCTGGAGAAAATAACCACGGGCTGCACTTCTGAACTCCTCATCCGGTAGAACTTGGCTGTACAGAGCCTGCAGGGTGGGATCGTTCTTTTGCTCTTTCCTAAGGTCACTACAAGACAAAGGCAAAGGAAAGGTAGGCACAGGAAATACAGATTGTTTTTTCTTATCTTTTGTAAGGTCACATACAATACGGCTGGCAGCACGTGTTACTGCGCCGCTGGCGGGCATCACAGAAGTGGTTTTGGGGAACTTAGGCCCTTCTACCTGGGAGATTGGAGACTCAGGCCATACCCGATCACCAGCCAGGTCATTTCCCAAGATGATCTGTATGCCCCCCATAGGTAGAGAAGGACGCACTCCCATGACCACTTCCCCTTGCAGCAGACTGGAGACTAATGTTAGTTTATGCTGTGGAGCAGAGAAGACGGTTAATCCCATCCCCCGGACCTCAACACTGGAACCGGTGTCTGTTTTAGGAGAGAAAGGTAACACAGAACCAACAATAAACGAGTCCAACGCCCCTGAGTCCCTTAATATCTTTACCGGTACTTTCTCTTTACTCCCGACCAGTGAAACAAACCCATCAGACACAAAAGCTTTATAACCAGGGTCTATCTCCTCATGTTCACTGACAAGAGCCTGAATTACCGATTCAGATAAGGAGGACTGAGTGTGTTTCCGCACAGCCACAATGACATTTTCCCTTTCTACTGCACGTAACGATGCTACAGCCCCAGACGCTTTTGCCGACACAGGCCCAGGCCTGGATTTTCTCTTCCACTCAGGACAATCGTTTCTCCCGTGTCCTTTATTAAAACAGTAATTACAGACACGATTGGGGTCAAACTTACCCCGATTCCCATGGTCAATCCTAGCTGGAAACTTATCTTTTCCTTCTGAAACACCTTTACTGAAGTGAGCCCCCGCACTACTCTCTTTGTATCCCGCATCTCCACGACTACGGCTGTCGCCAAAAAACACCTTATGGGTCAGAGTAAACTCATCTGCCAGCTTGGCTGCCTCTGAAACTAAGTTTACTTTCTGCTCATTAATGTAGGTAACAACACGGTCAGGCAAGGTACCTTTGAATTGCTCAAGCAAGATAAGCTCCTGCAGATCTTCCAGAGTTTTTACTTGTGAGGAAACACACCAACGGTTGAAACTAGTGGTTAAATCACGAGCAAACTCCATATGTGACTGCTTCTCTTTTCTGAGTAACCTAAAGCGCTGTCAATATGCTTCAGGTACTAACTCAAATGCCTGAAGCACAGCAGCTTTCACCAACTGGTAATTGCTACTGTCTTCAGCAGTCATGGCAGCGAAAGCCTCCTGGGCCTTTCCAGTGAAGACACACTGCAGCAGAAGGGTGCGCTCAACATCAGACCAGTCTCGTGCCTCAGCTAGACGCTCAAATAACACAAAGAAAATGTCTGGGTCCTTTTCGTTGAACCTCGGAACTATCCTCAGATTAACAGCAATATCAAATGCTTGATTTGCAGTCTCTGCAGCTCTCCTGGTCTCAGCTGGAAGCTTACCTTCACTCATCAGCTCCAATCTGTAGCGCTCCAAGTCTAGTTTTTGTCTAACCTGAACTTGAGCGATCTCTGCTTCCTGAAGACGGGCATTTTGTCTCAACTTTTCTATCTCCACATCACGTTCCAAGTGTAGTATGAGAAGCTCCTTCTGTTCTTTAAATGACAGTCCAACCCCAAGTCCAGACAGGACTGGAGCCACACCTGAAACATTACCTGACTCAATTGACTGTTGGGAGGTAGGCCCCAGAAAGACAGACAAAATACTTTTTTCCACTAACTGTGCCTTTATTTCTACCAACAACTCCTCTTTATTCAACTTTTTGGGAAGTTCAAGACCGTAATGGTCAGCCACCCTCAAAAGCTGATCTTTTTTATAAGTACCCAACAAATCCTCCTTTGGGGACTCAAGAAAATCTTCAATAGAAGCCATTTAACTGTTTACTGACCAAGGCAAGGTTTTTCCAGCAGTAACTGATAGTGAAAGACAGTTTTACATATGGAGACCCCACTCCTCTGGCTAACTGTCTTACCACATTCTTACTGACTCACTCACCCCTAGTCTTCGTGTAGAATTGTGGTAGGATTTTAAGCACAAAAGCCCAGTGACCCGGTTAATTCTCAGCAATTGAAAATCACCTAGGCAGTCATGGAGTGCACCCGAGCAAATGCTCTAGCCACTTACTACACAAAAATAACAAACAAAAACAAAAAAAGGTTCAATGGAGACAGCTTGTGTCTCTCATTGCTTATACCTAACAGGAATAAGGGTTCCAAACATTTGACAGCCTTTAACACAAAACAGCAATACCGGAAAACATAGCTTGCCTTGGACAGAAACACAACTGTGAGTAAGACCAGTTACTTAGACAGTAAGATCAACCTGACCTATTTTCCCCTACAAAACTCAGAGTCAACCAACCAGCTGTGTGAACACTCCCTGACTGAAATAGGTCACCATGTCCTTTATCCAGCACCGGAAGTGATCTCGGACGAGCCCCCACTTGTTACAACCTTCCAAAGGCTGGAACAAACAGGGAGGCCACACAGAGTTTAATGCCAAATATATATTTATTTAACAGATTGTTGAAGAACACCTCTGATGTATAATGTGGTAAGAATCAGACTGTCAGTAGTGTGAGCAGTGTGTGGGTGTGTGGAAGGGTGTTGTAGCATGTTGGAGGGTGCATCAAACCTAACACAGGCTGTAGGCTGAGGTTGCTGCAGCATGCCAGGATCTGAATCAGAGAGATTGATCCTTGCAGCTGGGAAACCTTTATGCCTTCTGGTGGCTCCGCCTCTAGATGGGCGGGCACAAACAGGACGACACTCCCAGTACCTGCCAGAAGACAGCAAGGCAGGGAGCACAGCCAGGCAGAAGGGGGGAGGGGTCGTCACATTAATTACACAACATTGATTGGTTTAAATTGTGTGCAATGCTTTTGTATTTTTCCCCCTCGATTCGGAGAAACAAATATTTTTTCTGAGTAAAGGATGGCAGAAGACACTACACTACCCAGAATCCCCAGCTATCGTTTGGACTACACCATGTGCTCTGTTTGACAAACCCCGTGATAGTCCTCAAGCTCTGTGATTGGAGAGTGTGCTCCGAGGGTTACGCCGATTCTCGAACAGCACTTGAAATGGGATGGAACCACGGCAGACTGTCCAAAACTGGATTTGAACGGGTCCACCGCGTCCCCCCCTCCCCCACCCCGTCCCCAGAACTACACATGCTGGCTATTGTGTTTCGCAATATGTTCTCTATATGGCACGTCTCTACTGGGAGTTGTAGTTTTAAAAGACGTTTTCGTATTTCCCATAATAAGAAGTTGCCAGTATTAAACTGTGGACATCCCTGGAGGTTTAGGGGACAGGAAACACTCACATTTAAAACATATAATTAATAAATGGGTGAACATTGCTTGTGCCCATAATGGGCAGCATTAATATATATACACACATGCCAGCTAAGGTCAGAAGAGCTTTATTTAACAGCTGGTCTTATGTTTGTGACCCCTGTTGTTAATTGATAACATTACATTAATTGATAAGCCTGAAACATGCACTTGTCAAGGTTCAGAGGCAAATTTTGCAAATATGGCAGTAGCCATCGATCAGCTTAAGATAAGATATACTTTATTGATCCCAAGTTGGAACATTTGCGTTACATCAGCATGTGTAACAGTTGTATGCAGTGGTGTTTATTTGTAAATCATTTAGTATAATCACACAAATTCTGTGTTTTATATTTAACAATTCTGTGTTCTTTATTTATTGATTGTTCAATACCTGACAAGGCCAGAGATGAAATATCTATATACATCTTATAAGAGTATAGTACATTATGCATAATATCAGTTAAAATAAGTGCTTCAACATATTTAACATTGCTGGAGGTATGCACAAATATTGATAGATGTCTTGTAATGCACTGTTGAGGAACCTGCGACCCAAGTTTTTCATTCAATGCAGAACTACACCATAGTTGTGTAGGCCTATATGATATGTCCATAAACCTTAGAAAATCTTGAAAGGGATGTGCAAAATAGTCATATACAGTCTTTAATTAACTATTAGTAGAGAATAGGGGTGTAACGGTACACGTACCCGTACCGAGATTATTCGGTACGGGCCCTTCGGTTCGGTACACGTGTGTACCGAAGTGCAGCATGTGTAACAGTTGTATGCAGTGGTGTTTATTTGTAAATCATTTAGTATAATCACACAAATTCTGTGTTTTATATTTAACAATTCTGTGTTCTTTATTTATTGATTGTTCAATACCTGACAAGGCCAGAGATGAAATATCTATATACATCTTATAAGAGTATAGTACATTATGCATAATATCAGTTAAAATAAGTGCTTCAACATATTTAACATTGCTGGAGGTATGCACAAATATTGATAGATGTCTTGTAATGCACTGTTGAGGAACCTACGACCCAAGTTTTTCATTCAATGCTACAACTACACCATAGTTGTGTAGGCCTATATGATATGTCCATAAACCTTAGAAAATCTTGAAAGGGATGTGCAAAATAGTCATATACAGTCTTTAATTAACTATTAGTAGAGAATAGGGGTGTAACGGACCCGTACCGAAATTATTCGGTACGGGCCCTTCGGTTCGGTACACGTGTGTACCGAAGTGTACCGAACGAATATAACGTTAAACGTAAAAAATTGAGAACGTGAACAACTTCTTGGAAGTAATCTCAGGTGCTGCGTCGCAGCATTCAGAGTAATTTGCTCCCATTGTGTTCAACGCGTCATAGAGCAAACAAGTCATTTCATTGGACGAGCTGGTCAGAGGGATGCGTTCAAATGTAGTCAGTGATTTGAGGAACTGTCGAAATGGCGAACGCAGATAAAGTTGAGCTCGAAAATCCTCCAGCATCATTGAAGTCTCTGGTTTGGGAACATTTTGGGTTCGCAGTTACGTACAAGGATGACGGACAAAGACAGGTGGACCGAACCAAAGCTGTTTGTCGGCATTGTTCAACTACAATTGGTTACGCGGCTGGCAATACATCAAGCTTGCACACTCATTTGAAAAGGCATCACCTGAACGTGAATATCACCGGTACCAAAAGACTGAAGTGCAAACCCAACTCCCGCTAGCATTTAAGCCTCCACCACTCGCAAAAACATCAGACCGAGCCAAAGCTATTACAAACGGCAAATATCCTTATGTTGCCATGTTAGCAAAGCGCTACCTGGCTGTGTCTGCTACCTCTGTCCCTAGCGAGAGGGTGTTCTCCACAGCAGGAGACGTTGCTAGTGCCAGCTGATCTGCCCTTTCGGCAAGCAATGTGGACAAGTACATTTTTCTTTAAAAAAACATGAAAATACAATGACAAGCAAGTCCTAATGTCAAACTGGCTGCTTAGGTAGTACAGTTCAAATACAAATGATTTCAGTTAATCGAAATGCTGCACCTTAATGTTTGTTTTATTATATTTTGTATTTATTTGAGTGAATACATTATTCACAGTTTAATAATAATTAAAAACCCAAAACTAATAGTTTATGTTTTGTGAGTAGGCCTACTAGTACAGTAAAGTTCAAATACAGATTATTTCAGTTAATCGAAATGCTGCACCTTAATGTTTGTTTTATTATATTTTGTATTTATTTGAGTGAATACATTATTCACAGTTTAATAATAATTAAAAAAAAATATGTTATGTTTTGTGATAATTTTCTGCTGTACCGAAAACGTACCGAACCGGACCGTGACCTAAAAACCGAGGTACGTACCGAACCGAAATGTTTGTGAACCGTTACACCCCTAGTAGAGAATAACGAGTAATGAATATACTTTATTGGGATCCTATTAATATCTAATAATAAAAATAATGAAATTCAATAACATGCTTTAACCACTAGGTGTCCCTTTATATCAGCTGTGCACCTTTATGGTGTAAATACAGCCTATCTACCAATTGGATCAAATATAAAAGTCAGCCGAATTAGTGTTGATACTGCAAGGAGACGTATTGTGTGAAAAGAAATGTAAGATGTTATTTAATGGCTGATATATTTATGATCCACGTCACGTTTTCAGTTCCTCATGTTTGTCTAGAAGTCTTCTCATCAGGGCTCTATAAATAAAGAAATACGGCAGATATGTAATATTTAATGCAGACGAACCGTGTATTACAATGCCGTTATGTGATGACTTTCAAAGAGAAAAGCAAGCACACTCGGAATAAAGTATTATTATTTTTTTTTTTTAAATGTTTTCGGTCTGTTTCCGGTATTTGTTAATGACGATGTGCTCTGAGATGTGAGACTGGAATTGCACAGGGGAAAATAACGTAGGCTATCTTTAGATGCGGATTTTGTTAAACTAATATGTTTGCGCTGTGGACCAACACTATACATTGACGGGGAAGGGGGTAGAAATAAAGATAACACCATTAAACAGTTACACAACATAACAGAAATAATATCAATAGCAGCGTCCCAAGCAACCACCTTGGTAACAATGAAAACGTCGCGATTTCCTGAAGTAATCTTCGTAATAACTAGCAAACTAAAGATCATGTACATCCACTGCACACATAATCTGAAATAACAACTCATATTTCTCGCATCAAATGACATCAAAACGCATTTTAATGGCCAAACTAACTTTAAAATAGGCATTTTCCACCAAGAATAAAACGAAGTTCAGCCATGTTTTCTTTTTCTGCAGGGAGAAATTTGAAGATCATGTGACATAGACGCCAGCCATTGGAATGAATGGTGAAAAAAACGGGGTTTGTCAAACAGAGCACATGGTGTAGTCCAAACGATAGCTGGGGATTCTGGGTAGTGTAGTGTCTTCTGCCATCCTTTACTCAGAATAAATATTTGTTTCTCCGAATCGAAGGGGAAAAATACAAAAGCATTGCACACAATTTAAACCAATCAATGTTGTGTAATTAACAAGGATAATCTGGTGTTTTTTAGTCGATGAGTAGTGCAGATATCACTGTAAAATCAATCGACAGTAAGAGGAATACTTACTTCCGGGTGTACAATTCTCCGTTATCCAATGGGAATGGACGCTCACATGCCTTTAAGGGCAGCCGACACAAACGGATGCCGTGCTTCCATGAGCGTCAAATCCTGCTGCAGATGGGAATACATTGCAATCAGTTGAAAGCTATTTGCGTCCCTTTATGAAGCTGAAGGAGCCTAGATGCGTCACAACTGCACGCCACGGGACCCTGACCAAACGTCGCTCCTGGACGATTATGGAGTGAGAGTGTGTTGGCAGATGGCGTACATCTCTAATTTAACAAGGATTTTACACCAACCCTTATAATGCTGTTACACTCGGTCACCAATCCCCGTGGGGAGGACCCGGGTTCGAAATGAAGCCTGGGACCATTCACCGTGTTATACCCTCGGACTCCCCCATTCAACTCTCGTCTATAGAGAACCGCAGTGACGCGTCCTAAAACCCGGATGTAAACTTCTTCCGGTTCCTTCGTCAAAAACGCAATGCAATTTCTCCATAGGATTTTGGAAAATAGCTCGAAATAAGGTCTGTGGTTGACACACATTTAAGAGAGGGATCACGTTTTGTTCAGCCGTATAATCTCCACATGTCACCCCTACTTTTATAATTTTTTAATCATAAATCTAGTCACCAAAAGCGAAATGCTAACGTTATGCTATAAACGAACTACAAGCCAGTACAGCAGCAGGGTCGCACGACTTCAACGTCACGCCAATTTAAGATCGTTTCAAATGACTTGCACTGAAACTGCACTTTGAACACTTTAAATATATTAACATTTTAAACTGTATACCCCGTTTATCTAGGCCCGTTTTGTTTTGTTTTATGTATACCACGTTTATCTAGGCCCTTTTTGTTTTGTTTTATGTATACATGTCACACTGTGGGAAACGATATTTCTGGATGTATAACACATGTAGAATTTTTTTACAAATAAAGCTGACTTTGACTTCCGCGTGCTTGCATATTTTAACAAAACTTTTCATTTTAGCCACACTGAATTTAACTAGAAGTCATTTACCAGTCTGATATCGTTTTACAAAGATGACAAGAAGATTGGAGATAGAGGAGAGAACCACTACAAGTCAGGACACGTAAAACAGTGCAGCCTAGATGAAGGTGTGCTTACCTCCAGCAGCCCAGCGTCTGTTAAAATGCAAATGAGCTGAGAGGGGCTGGGAGACTTTCCTTGTCTTTTCAACCAATCGTACTTCACTGACTTAGCAATGGCTGCAACATCCTTTCCGTGTATTTCCTTAATTCTGGGCATGTTCTCTGATTTAACATCAAAAGCAGCCTCTAGGCTAAGCAAATGACAACTCGCCGCACATTTAGAAACCCTATCAATCAACGCTTTGAGCTCAATGGAGCCTCGCTCGGTGCCAACTGATTTTTCATTCTTTCGCTCATTATATCCTCTTTTCTCTGCAATAGCCATCCAAGCTGTAACACATTCTTTCATGTATCCTATGTCCCAGGAGCAATTCGGATCATTTTCAACAAGTTTAAATGCCTGCCACAACACGCCCATGTTAAAAGTACCGGTTAAAGGCCAATCAAATTGAATCTTCCATTTCTGATTATTCTGTTGTGAGTGTTCACAAAGTAACGAGGTAAACGGCATAACTTTAGACCAATCCAAGCTTCTTCCGACAATTCCAGACGGCATATTAGGGGAAAACATATGAGTGTAGTGGCTGTCTGTAATTGGATTTTTAGAAGGTGTCTTGGTGCGTGAATTTGTTTTCCTTTTACCAACTGAATCGTTTGTGGAGACAGTATTACCCATGTTTAACGGTTAGTACAATAAAACAAACACTGCAATTAGACAAACAAACATGAACTCGTAACAAACATCAGCGTGACAGCAAAGCTCATCCAACTTAATTTAATCCGAATAGAGAGGTTTCACAGGGGGTAGGGAAATATCTGTTTAATATGAGTGCCTTCTTACTCATATATACTTGTACAAGTGCTAAGAACGGAATCTGTTGAAGAGCAATAACTAATTTATTCTCAATCAACAACCACTATGCCAATTTAGTGGTGCTTTGTCCCCCCCGATCCGGAGAGCATAGACTTTTTATTTATCCAGTACCCTTTCTTCTCCAACACAATCAAATTGAACAACCCATCAGTTCATTTCAACGATGAAACACGGCGCTATGTCACATTCTCGCGTACCACCCTTCCCATTAATGACCAATTAACCTATATTCTGATGTGTGCACCCCGGGCAGGCAGCCAGTTTCTCCAGCAAGTAGGAAACTGCGGCGCGCCAGGCGACGCACGCACTTAGTTGTCTGCCCCAGTCTTGCCAGCAAAATAGTAGAAGACGGTCGCAGACAAAAATAAATGCTTTTAGACCGTTCTGTTTTTTTTTTTTTTAAACAATCGGCAATGGTGAGAGGAAAAGATATGTGACACACTCACACACACACACTGCAGCAGCTGCAGGCAGATTTGAGGCGATGCCTGCTGTTGATTTAACCGGTTGACCGCTGAAACCTCCAGAATTCGGCATCACATTGCTCCTAATGCAGAAGTCCACTTTACTGATGCTCTCTTTAAGGTCTCTCCGAATATTTGCTGTGTGTAATTGTCTGGTAATTTAATTCCAAGAAACACACACAGAGGAAATCAGTCAAAATCGATATTCCTAGGTTATTATTACACCCCAAATATTCTTATTGTTTTTTACATGAGCTGTGATTGCTCTGAAGGCACATGCCCCAGCAGCAATCACAGGGAAAATCGGCCAGGACGAAATCCCCTTAGACACCGATTCCCCAGGTTGTCATTAAAACCCCCAAATGTAAAGAGTAGAGAAACCAAAAAAATGCAGCCGCTCAGTTTCACAGGTAATTTAGGATACCGTCAATCACAGATTCTGGTAAGGCAATGTCCAAATATAGATTTGTTACACTTGAAACGCAAAACATAAAACACAGTGAGACTCATTACTTTCTCACTTGACATGAAAATACGTCCAACTTCAGGCAAACTGCACTTAAGAATATCTTGTTTTCTGCATCTCAATTCACAAAATCATGTGAAACACCTGTTTGTCAATGCATATCAATCAACATCTGTGGGTGTTCCTCACCTCTCACCTGATGCATGCTTGGGTACTGTTAAGACGAGGTACACAAATACTGGACTCAATTGCAACGACTCACTTTTTAATGAGAAAAAATAAACAAAATGTAAACAAAAGATCATTATTGCGAGGACAAAATGAAGCTCTTGGTTTCTAACAAACAAAACGCTCCTCTCTGGTAACACGCTGGGTCTCTGGACATGTGACGCACACTGAAACAAGACAAACTGGCACAAGACAAAGGGAGACAAGGACTATTTAAACATGAGTGAAGTGGGAACAGGTGGAAACAATCAGGGGTGGGGCAGAAGCTGAACGATGGCGGGAAAACATACAAAGGGAGGAAGTAACAGGGCCTGAAATGAAAGACAAGAGGTAAGTACAAAATAAAACGGGAAAACGCGACATGACATGAAACATGGGGACTTGACGACAGACATAAATAGACAGACAAGACTGGACGTGAAGTAACATGAACACCTGACTCTACATAGAAACCTGACTAGACTTGAAATAACAGACATAAAACAAACACAACTAACACATTTGACGACACACCACAGGTACACTCCTTCCAACCATCATCACCAGTAGTCTAAGGGTGTGTTCACACCTACTAGTCCGCTCTCTGGTGCGCACCAGACCACAGTTTGTTACATTGTTTCATTTTTCAGAAGGTTCGGTTTGGGTTCACACGGGCAAAACTCAAACGGACTATAAACTTTAAACACAAATCATGTGCTCGGAAATGCTGTTCCACCATTGGTCAGACATTAAGGGGGTACAAATGCAAATCCCGGCAATTTCTAGCGGAGCCTCCGCCATGGAGCATCGGCACTTTCGGCAGGTTATTCTCATGCTGCTTTTAGTCTGGAGATCAACAGAAACTAGCGGCCCGCGCATATGATTATATAATCAGACAACGTCCGTTAAAAAAACATTATTACATGGCATTGTTGAATACTCGATTCTGATTGGTCAATTCAAAACACGTCACACGTTTTTAATCCAGAACAGACAGACCGCTGTCAAGGATTTATTGACCATTGTTAAGGACGCTCACATCTGCATCTCACATATTCAGTGTGCAGTTACTTTGACATTAGGGCAGGGATATCTAGATACTTTCCAAGGTTTGACATAATGAATTGTGCTACTTTTAAAGCAAGCAACGATGTTTTCAAATCTGTAATCAAAAAGCTCCTCAAAAACGCTATCGAAGCAGTTCCTGCCGTTGCTCCTCAAACAGTAACAACGGACTATTTTTCTTAGCGGATGCATGTCAATTTAAATCAATACATACAACTATTTTTTAAATCAATACAATCATTTTCTAAATCCACAAAAGCATTTCAATTAATATTGGGAGTCATGTCGTTACTTTGTTGAGAATGTGGCCGTGTAATAAGCGGGATAATGTGGGCAGCGACTTGGTCATTATGGGGAATCCGACAGGATCTAGATCCCTCCGCTTCGCGTCGGGCTCCTGATCAGCCTGTCGGTGTTCTTTTCCCCATAATGACCGCGCTGCTGCACATTATCCATGAGAGACGTTCTGTAGAGGAGGGGCGTTTCACCGATGACAGGTGTTCTTACTTTTATGTAGCTGACGGAGAATTTTTACTTTACACGACACTGTTCAACACTTAATCCTGCTTTACTCTTTAACTAAACAACCGCGGATGTCTTGAAAGACTCTTTCGCTAAAGATTTTTGAAGATATCCGCGTTCTTGTGACACGTAAATACTGCGCTTCCTATGTTTTGGTGCGGACTGCGTTCACACCAGCAATGAACCGCTCCAGAGTTCGCAAGCAAGCACTCCGAGACCACCTATTTTAGCGGACCAGAGTCCGGTTGTTTAGTTCACTTAAGAGGTCTCGGACTGCGTTCACACCGACCCAAATGAACCGCACCAAGCGGCTAAACGCACCAGGGTTCGATTCAACCGGACTATACAAGGCAGGTGTGAACGCACCCTTAGGTGTAAAATAACAGATTATAAACGTCACACAATGATGGCATTTGGTCACTCTCTGGAGTTAAAATAAAGGGCCTAACAAAGGTCTTAGTTTTTCTGCCAATGCAAGGCAGCCAACCCTGAGCAAATGATGTCTTTACGTGGACAGAAAAGGTGTTGATGTGAAAAACAGGCACAAGCACATTTGGAATGTGAAAAGTTGTCAGTCACTCTTGTGTAATTATCTTCCCCTCCCCTTTTCCTCCCGTCTGTCTCGCTCTCATCTGCCTGTATACATAGGTACAGTTCCAAACATCGAAAACATCCCATCCTGACAGAGGCGTTTGCATGTTTAATACAAAAACTCGGGTGTCATTTCTCATAGTTGCTCTTTCACTTCGACCCAACACTTTGTTTTTTTTTGTATTGTTATTTAGTAATATAGGAGTTACAAGACAAGTGTGTACAAGTACAGTGTCACAGATGCACATACGACCGTAAGGTGAATTTACAAGTAAAGACAAATAACAAATGACAAAATATACATGGAGACAAAACAAATGGTGTGTGTTTGCTTGTCTGTGTTTGAGAGATTAGACAAAATAAAACAGTAATAAATGACAAATGTAGAATGAAAATGATAGTAGCAGGGCCTTAAAGGAGTAAGCCCAAATTGTGGGTGGTGGGGTGCAGTGACAGGGAGGCCAGAAGTCCTCCTACACCAAAACCTTGTTCAGTGGAGGCTGATCTGTTCATGGGCAACCCTCAGACCCTCAGGAGGGGGTCTGCTCACCCTGCAGTACCTTTTTAATGGATTTTTGTTCAGAGCTGGGCGGCGGTGGCTGATGCTTTGGAGGGCAACGTCCTGACCCCTAGGAGGCTGTTTACTCTGCTTGATCGAGCTTTGTCCCACTTTCTTCTTTATTTCTTCTTTCTTTCCCCAATAATGTATAAGTTTCATTTTATAAAACCAATTGTTGTTGATGTTGTGGTTTTGGGTTTGGGAGGTACACATGGTTCTATTTCGTCCCCACTGACCGCCAGAGGCGGTGCTTTAGCACTGGATATGTCCATCGCTCGCATGCGCAGCTCGAGTACCAATAACAACAAAGTCACCTGTGACCCACGTGACACCGGCTATATCAGCCAGTGTCGTCAGAGGATCTGTTCCTTTCATATTCTCGCTGCGCGAGGGTACCGTGGCTACATTTTTGTAGCCTACAGCGTTCAGGTTTGAACGTTTGATCTGAGGGATTTCTCTGCAAACAGCTGGCCGCGTGCAGCTTCGCGACTGACAGTCGGAGCTACGAGTCGTTAACGCGTCCTCCAGGAGCTGTGGCCGGTTGTGCGCTGTGCAGAGCCTCGACAGACAGGTTTGTGTCAGCTTGTTGCTGGTGATGGCTGTGTTTCCGCACCCTCTCCCAGCCCAGTTGTCCTGATTACCGTCTTATTTTTTGTGGCTTAGACTTTCTGGTGACGACAGTGTTCCCGCTTCCTCTCCCATAAAGTTGCCCTTATGCTCTTTTGAAAGTTCTGCTTGTGGCGTTGTGCCCGAGCTATCATTAGCATTTGAGTCCCAGCTTTGGCTGCGTCCCTCATTCAATTTAGTATGGAAGCCCAGAGGGTCATACTTTAAACCCGTTTTTTGTTTAGATGCAGAAAGTAAGGTAAGTACTTTCTATTTCTTAGAAGCTATTATCTGGTCTTAACATTTGTGTTCTGACTTGGTCGCTTGATTGTTAGCAGCAGCCGCTTGGCTAACACCTTGCTGTTGAGCTTAACTATTAACTCAGGGCAGTGCTCTCGCTCCCGGTAGCATAGGGTTTGATTGCAGTAGCGCTAGATCGTTGTATTACTGCTCATAGTACTAGACTCCTAGCACTAGGATGATATGCAGAGAACATCTTCACGGCGGGTGCTGTGTGCTCGGCATGTGCGGTTACTACTGTAACCAGGCACGGTTCTATGCGGGCTGTTCTTTTTCTTAGAAGCTAATTATCTGGTCTTAACATTGTGTTCTGACTTGGTTGCTTGATTGTTAGCAGCAGCCGCTTGGCTAACACCTTGCATGTACTGTTAAGCTTCATTATTTAACTCAGCCGGTGAGGGCAGTGCTCTCGCTCCCGCTCCCGGTAAACGCATGGTATGGTTGCAGTAGCGCTATATCGTTGTATTTACTGCTCCTAGTACTAGACTCCTAGCACTAGGACGATATGCAGAGAACAATCTTCACTGTGTGTGCTGTGTGCTCTGCATGTATGGCCATTAAGGAGGATTTCATCCTCCCAATATTATATTGTCTAGTGGGCAGCCGTTGGCTGACACTTTTAGGCACCGGCCACAGTTACTATTGTAACTAAGGTCCTAGGCCGTAAGTACTGGCCATAATTACTACTGTAACTACGGTTCCAAGCTGTGTAAGTACTGGACATAGTTAATACTGTAACTACGGGGTTAAGCCGTAAGTACTGGCTATAGTTACTACTGTAACTACGGTTCCAAGCTGTGCAAGTACTGGCCATAGGCAATACCGTAACTACGGCTCTATGCTGTGTAAGTGCTGGCCATAGTTACGACTGTAACTACGGTTCTAAGCCGAGTAAGTACTGGCCATAGTTACTACTGTAACTACGTTCAGATGCCGTGTGAGCCCTGGCCATGGTTACTGCTGTAACTACGGCTCTGTGCTGTTCTCTTCTTTAGAAGCTAGTTATCTGGTCTCAAACATGTGTGTTATTTGACTTGATCTCGCTTGATCGTTAGCAGTAGCCGCTCGGCTAACGTATGCGTATACTGTTAAGCTTCTTAATTTTACCCAGCTGGGTGAAGGCAGTGCTCCCGCTCCCTCTACCAGTAATGCGGATGTAGCTACATCCCTTTTTCTGTTCGGCAAGCAGTAGCACCGCTCTACTCTTCCCGTTCAGCAGGTAGCCGGTGAAGGTTGTGTTCCCGCACCCGCTCCCGGTTACGCTGCATCTGGCATTCGTCTCTAACTCAACCAGTGAAGGCAGTTCTCGCCCCCGCTCCTGGTAGACGCCAAACTGCCTCGTTTTTCCATTAAGCAGCTAGCTGGTGAAGGCTGTGTTCCCGCACCCGCTCCCGGTTACGCTGCATCCGGCATTCGTCTCTAACTCAACCAGTGAAGGCAGTGTTTTCGCCCCCGCTCCTGGTAGACGCCAAACTGCCTTGTTTTTCTATTAAGCAGGTAGCTGGTGAAGGCTGTGTTCCCGCACCCGCTCCCGGTTACGCTGCATCTGGCATTTGTCTCTAACTCGACCAGTGAAGGCAGTGTTCTCGCCCCCGCTCCTGGTAGACGCGGAACTGCCTTGTTTCTCCGTTAAGCAGGTAGCTGGTGAAGGCTGTGTTCCCGCACCCGCTCCCGGTTACGCTGCATCTGGCATTCGTCTTTAATTTAACCAGTGAAGGCAGTGTTCTCGCCCCCGCTCCTGGTAGACGCTAAAATGCCTTGTTTATTCCGTTAAGCAGGTAGCTGGTGAAGGCTGTGTTCCCGCACCCGCTCCCGGTTACGCTGCATCTGGCATTCGTCTTTAATTTAACCAGTGAAGGCAGTGTTCTCGCCCCCGCTCCTGGTAGACGCTAAACTGCCTGGTTTTTTCCATTAAGCAGGTAGCTGGTGAAGGCTGTGTTCCCGCACCCGCTCCCGGTTACACTGCATCTGGCATTCGTCTCTAACTCAACCAGTGAAGGCAGTTCTCGCCCCCGCTTCTGGTAGACGCCAAAGTGCCTCGTTTTTCCATTAAGCAGGTAGCTGGTGAAGGCTGTGTTCCCGCACCCGCTCCCGGTTACGCTGCATCTGGCATTCGTCTTAGTTTAACCAGTGAAGGCAGTGTTCTCGCCCCCGCTCCTGGTAGATGCTAAACTGCCTGGTTTCCGTTAAGCAGGTAGCTGGTGAAGGCTGTGTTCCCGCACCCGCTCCCGGTTACGCTGCATCTGGCACTCGCCTCTAGCTCAGCCAGAAAAGGCAGTGTTCTCGCCCCCGCTCCTGGTAAACTGCCTTATTTACTAATCCAGCTAGGTGAAGGCAGTGATCTCGCTCCCGCTTCCTCTGCCGGTAACGTGGGTGTAATTACATCCCTATTTCTGTTGGGCGAGTAGCGGCGCGGCTCTACTCTTTCCGTTAAGCAGGTAGCTGGTGAAGGCTGTGTACCCGCTCCCGGTTACGCTGCATCTGGCATTCGTCTCTAACTCAACCAGTGAAGGTAGTGTTCTCGCCCCCGCTCCTGGTAGACGCGGAACTGCCCTGTTTTTCCGTTAAGCAGATAGCGGGTGAAGGCTGTGTTCCCGCACCCGCTCCCGGTTATGCTGCATCTGGCATTCGTCTCTAACTCAGCCGGCAGTGTTCTCGCCCCCGCTCCTGGTAGACGCTGAACTGCCGTGTTTATTAATCCAGCCAGGTGAAGGCAGTGCTCTCGCTCCCGCTCCCTCTGCCGGTAACGTGGGTGTAATTACATCCCTCTTTCTGTTCGGCGAGTAGCAGCAACGCTCTACTCTTTCCATTAAGCAGGTAGCTGGTGAAGGCTGTGTTCCCGCACCCGCTCCCGGCTACGCTGCATCTGGCTACCTACAGAATGGTTCATTCATGTAGCGCCTGTATGACTTCTCTTGAGCCCGAGGACGGCCACGACCGCTGCCCCTCCTGCCTCGGCCGCCTCTGGCGGTCAGTGGGGACGAAATACGAGCATCTGAGGGAGGTTCTCACGGTAAACGCCTGCATGAGCTGTAGCTGCATGCCTCGGGCGCTCAGAGTGGCTAGAATCACTGAGGTGGAACGTCTGGCAGCAGCCAACAGACACCTCTCCTTGTCACGTCCTCCTCCAGATCAATTCGGCCGTTCCCAGCGACTTGAGGGAGCGATGGCTGTGTGCTCCCCCCAATAGAAGGACTAGAAACAGGCTGTCCTCTAAAGTGGATCGGGGACACCTGTCCCGTCCCGCTGTTCACATCCTCCTGTCATGTCGTGGATCTTCCTCGTCTCCACAACAATCCTCCACCTCTGTGCACCTAGCCCGCTGGCCGCTATCGCTGCTAACACACAGCTCCCAGCATTCCCGCCTGTCATCATGCTGACATACTCCATCTCACAGCTTCTGTCATTCACCAACTCCTCCACCCCGTCTTCCATCTCATTCATCAGACATCTTGGACTCCTTCGTCGACCCCGCTACATTCACCGAAGCACCCGCCGCAGTTTTGTTTACTTTCAGCACGGACAATCCATAGCATCCATCTGCTCTACCCAACGCACTGTCGCACACCTGACGCGTCATCAGAACGCAACTCCTACTGCTCCTTTCTCCCCCGCTCACCTACACTCCCAGCTGCATGTAATTCCTGGAGCGGATCCCACTCCCCTCCGCCTCCCAACATATATAACAAGCCATTTCTCCCCACCATCAAGCCCCCCTCCTCTGCTCCACTGCCCTCCCTCTCGTGCCCACCCCCGCGCTGCTAACCTGGAATAATCCTGGACAAATCCATTGACTTCTTTCTGCTCACTGAAACCTGGCAACAACCCAATGACTTCTTCTCCCTCAACCAAACATCCCCCCCTGGTTTTAATTATATCACTAAACCCCACCCCTCACGCCGTGGTGGTGGGCTCGCTGTCATCTACAACCACAACATCCGGACGACAGAACTCACCCTCCCCTCAGTACCATCCTTCGAATTCCTCGCCTTCAAAGCCCCTCCCTCACTGACAGTTATCCTCATTTACCACCCCCCCAAACCACACCCCTCCTTCCTCTCTGATCTCACTGAACTCCTCACCATTGCTTCATCCCTCTCCTCACGTCTGTTACTGCTCGGCGACCTCAACATCCACATGGACTCCCCCACCTGAAAACTCGCTTCTGAATTCTCCTCCCTTCTGGACAATTTCACAATTACCCAACATGTCACCTTCCCCACCCATGATAAAGGACACATCCTTGACCTTGTCTGCTCCACCAACCTCCCAGTACTCGACCTCCACTCCTGCCCCTTTCCCCTCTCTGACCACAAACTCATACAGTTCACCATCGCCTCCCCCGTCTGCCACCCCCCCCCCCCAACCCAGGACCATCACCTTCCGTAATGTACGCTCTGTCGATCCCCAGCACCTCTCCGACCTGCTATCCTCTACTCTCCCCCTGGACTCGAACCTCAGCTCACCCCCCGATGAACAACTCAACCACCTTAATTCCACCCTACTCGCCTCCCTCAACAGCCTGGCCCCCCTCAAAAGGAAAAATGTCACTTTTAAAACCTCCTCACCCTGGTTCACCCCTGCACTCCGTAAACTGAAGCAAACCGGCCGCCAGCTTGAACGCCTTACCATGAAATCATCCCTCACAGTTCACCATGAATCCTACAAACTCCATCTCACTACCTACAGAAACGCCCTCACTGCCGCAAAAACTGCTTACCTCTCCACCATCTTTACCGACCCCTCCCATAACCCCAGGACCCTCTTCTCCACCGTCAACAAGCTCCTCAAACCCCGTGGTGACACCCTCCCTTCCTCCACTTCCACTTTATGCAGTTCATTCCTCCAGTTTTTCTCTGACAAAATCACTGCCATTAATCTCTCCCTATCCGCTGCATCTGACACACATACATCTCCCCCAACATCCACCGCCACAATTTCTCCCCCCATCTCCCTGGACCTCCCGAGCCTTCCTCCTCCCCACGGCCGCCTCTCCCAGTTCACTCTGGTTACCCCCCCTGAAATACTCAAACTGATCAGCTCCTCCAAACCCACAACCTGATCCCTTGACCCTCTACCCACCCCTTTACTGAAGTCCTGTCTCCCCGTCCTCTGCCCCTACCTTGTCAACCTGTTCAACTCCTCCCTGTCCCAAGGAACCGTTCCCTCTGCCTTCAAAACTGCTGCTGTCACTCCCATCCTCAAGAAACCAGGTCTGGATCCCTCCTCCCTCAGTAACTACCGTCCCATCTCCAACCTCCCCTTTCTCTCAAAAACAATAGAACGCATTATCTCCAAACAACTCCACCACCATCTCCAAACCAACCAGCTTTTTGAACCCCTTCAGTCTGGTTTTCGTCCCCACCACAGCACAGAAACGGCCCTCATCAAAGTCCTCAATGACCTCCTCACCTCTGCTGACACCGGTTCCCTCAACATCCTTATCCTCCTCGACCTGAGTGCAGCCTTCGATACCGTGAGCCACACCATCCTGCTTACCCGACTCCATGACATCGGTATCGAAGGTACTGCACTCAGGTGGCTCCGGTCCTACCTCTCCGACAGATCCCACTTCATCTCCCTCAACAACCACTCCTCTGCCACAGCTTCAGTCACCCAAGGTGTTCCCCAATGTTCAGTACTTGGCCCCCTCCTCTTCATCATCTACATCCTCCCCCTTGGTCAGATTCTCCGCCAATACAACCTGGACTTTCACTGCTATGCCGACAACACCCAGATTTACCTCAGCACCAAATCCCCCAACAACCCCCCCTCACCCACATCGAATCCTGTCTGACTGCAATAAAATCCTGGATGCAACACAACTTCCTAAAACTCAACAGCAATAAAACTGAACTTCTCTTCATCGGATCCAAATCCACCCTCAGCAAAACCCCCAACCTGACAGTCACCATTGATGGCACCCCTGTTTCCCCCTCCACCCAGGCACGCAACCTTGGCGTGATATTTGACCCCACCCTGTCCCTCGAGCCCCACATCCGTCATGTTGTAAAAATCTCATTTTTTCACCTCCACAATATTGCCAAACTCCGTCCCTCTCTCACCCGCCCTGCAGCTGAGCGACTCATTCACGCCTTCATCTCCTCCGCCTTGACTATTGCAACTCCCTCCTCTACGGCATCAGCTCCACCTCCCTCAATAGACTCCAGCGTGTCCAGAACGCAGCCGCCAGACTCCTCACCCACACCAAATCATGGCATCATATCACCCCGGTCCTCAAAGAACTCCACTGGCTCCCCGTTTCACACCGCATCCACTACAAACTCCTGGTCCTCACTTACAAAGCCCTGCACCATCTGCCCCCCCCCTACCTCACTGACCTCCTCACCCTCTACCAACCACCCCGGTCCCTCAGATCCTCCTCAGCCGGTTTGCTTTCAATCCCCAAGGCCAAACTCCGGAGCTTCGGGGACAGAGCCTTCTCTGTGGCAGCCCCGAAGCTCTGGAACTCCCTCCCCCAAGACCTCCGTGAGTCTGAGTCCCTCACCCTGTTCCAGTCCCGCCGCAAAACCCACCTCTTCAACTCTCTATCCATAAGCCCCCCCCCTCTCAATCAACTTCCTCCTGACTGCTTTTCTGTTGTTTTTTGGTTCTGTCTTTGTTTTGTTGTCTACCCTCCCTCCCAAATGTAAAGCGTCTTTGGGTTCAGAAAAGCGCTATATAAAATTAATACATTATTATTATTAAGTCATCCAGTGCTAAAGCACCGCCTCTGGCGGTCAGTAGGGACGAAATAGAACGATAGTTACGGCTGTAACTACGGTCTATGAGTCCCGGATGACCGCCAGAGTTCCCTGTCACTCAGAATTATTGTGTGCTCGCGAGAAGAGTAGTGTTACAAATGCCATATCAATCTCATTAGTATGCAGAAAAAGTGACAGGTCGCCCCGCCCCTTTTTGGCCGGAAGTCCCGCCTTATTTGACCGGAAGTCCCGCCTTTTTATTTTGAAAACCGGAAGTCCCGCCTCGTTCGACCGGAAGTCCCGCCTCGTTCGACCGGATGTCCCGCCCCCGCTTCCGGTTTACAAAATTAAATTAAAATTAAATTAAAATTAAAAAAATGAGAAAAATTAAATGCCGTTGTTTTCAATCAATTAATATGCCTAGGATATATGTCCCGCCTCCTAACCACTTCCTGTGTGGTTAATCCTGTATACAGTATCGAATGTAACTTACAAATACTTGCAAATAACATGAAATTAATCAAAAGTAAAAGCATCTAAAAACATATATTTAAACCTCTCTGTTTTTGCAAACAGGACATGACAGGACATGAGGGGAGAAAACATATGGTGAAGGAGGGGGAACACACACACACACACACTTTCCCCGCCCCTCACCCCTCTCGCTTTAGGGCTGTCTAAATAAAAAGCCAGCGTCTTTGGTCACTCTTAAATATTTTTCAAGTCGAGAGAAAATGGCCAAGAGACGTATTGATATGAATTTAATCAGCGAGACACCGGTGACAACTTACAGCCATCCGTTGGGTGCTCCAGTCCAGAAACGAATGAAGTTTGTATGCCGGGTTCAGACACCTACAGCCGAAGATATGCTTCAGTCTCCTCTGTCTTGAAGGCAGTGGTTAATCCTGTATACAGTATCGAATGTAACTTACAAATACTTGCAAATAACATGAAATTAATCAAAAGTAAAGCATCTAAAAACATATATTTAACCTCTCTGTTTTTGCGAACAGGACATGACATGACATGAGGGGACATGAGGGGAGAAAACATATGGTGGAGGAGGGGGAACACACACACACACACACACACACACACTTTCCCCGCCCCTCACCCCTCTCGCTTTCGAGGCTGTCTAAATAAAAAAGCCAGCGTCACTCTTAAATATTTTTCAAGTGGAGAGAAAATGGCCAAGAGACGTCTTGATATGAGTTTAATCAGCGAGACACCGGTGACAACTTACAGCCATCCGTTGGGTACTCCAGTCCAGAAACGAATGCAGTTTGTATGCCGGGTTCAGACACCTACAGCCGAAGATATGCTTCAGTCTCCTCTGTCTTGAAGGCATTCTTAAGCACATAAATGTAACATTAGGCTATGCATAAAATAACCAAACGATTATTACATTAACTAATTTGAACAGTAATTCATATCATCATCATCTCATAACAAAATAAGCTAAGGCAACTACTTGCATTCAGTGACTTGATTTTTTAAATGAAAACCAGGGATATCTTTTGTTTTGCGGTCCATATCTCATTAAAAATATCTAATGTTAGTAACTATTAAAGAAAGAATGGTGACAATTCTGTGTTAATGTAGTTTGACCATTGTAACTGCTGTGCAGACATACTGATAAAATAGGGCTTCTAACTAATTACCTTAAATAAAATCACTAATTAATTAAACCAGTTCAATACGCATTATTCTTATTCTTATCATTCTTTATGAGCGCAGTAACGGTAAGGTATCTAATTACTTATTTATCTAGTATTCCATCACATAATAACAGAGATGGTCAAACTGAAGTAGAGACATGGCAGAAATCCTACAATGAAGGAGGACAGTGAAGGGGAAGTCTCTTTTGAAGAGGGTTTTAATAGTTTAAAGATCTTAATGCCCCCTTGATCATATCTTTTTTTTAAAAGACTGTTTCTCTAAAAGGCAGGTTTTGTGATTTTTAAGACTTTTTACAGACACTCGGCAGATTTGTGTGTAATTCTCTCACAAAGGAACAGTAAGGCCCTTTCTCATTTCTCGAACTCCCCTCCTCGACTCCCCTCCTCGACTCCTATCCTCGATACTTAGTCCCGCCCACAGGAGATGCGAGCGGAGGAGCCGAGGAGGGGAACCGAGGAGAGAGGAGGGGAAGCAGCAGGTGGTTAGAGAAATGAGAACTCCTCTCCTCTGAGCGGTCATTTTAAAGAGACGCCCATTAATGATGACAGGAGGCACAGCAGCCCTCTGTCTGATGGACACATGTGTTCAAGACCACTTATATATTTACTTTGATTCATTCACAGTGCGGTGTCATGAGACAATAACAGGCTACAGATGCGGACACGCACACACACATATATGTGTATATATTTATATAAATAAATACAATTTCAGAATCAAACAGAGCACTCTCATAACTCGTAACACTATCAGAGACTGGATATATCCCCCCCCCCCCTCTCCCCTCTGGTCGCTACAATGAGGAAAATAAATTACGGGCCAAAAGTTGTATTTACAAGTATTACAAGTAAGCAGAGGACACCAAACCAACTGAGACCTGTCTGTCCGCTGCATCTACGCACACACTGTACCACACACACCTACACACTGTACCACACACACACACACACACACACACACACACACACACACACACGCACATACAGCTCCTAAAACAGGCTACAGCCGTTGTGTATTTTATTGTGAAGCACTAAATGGTTTTAGAAAAATATCGACTCTTTGTAGATATCTACTAAACTAAAGCAAATAAAGAGAGTAGGCCTGTTATACTGAGTGATATATATTGTACACACTGCTCTGCTTTCTGCACCTCACAGCTGTTCTCACTGTAAACATCGCGTCGCGATGAAAGCAGTTTCTAAAATAATATCCAGGGGATGCATGCAGAGCTGTCATTGGCTGAGATAAGTCCGGCCGTGCGTCACGACTCTTTGAAACATCTCTGTTCCCGGAAATGCATCCGCGAAGGAGCCGTGGAGGACCATCAGTGTATCCTCGGTTAGAGCTCCTCCAGAGATCCTCCTCGACGCTCGATGCTCGGTCCTCGACGTGCATTTAGAGAAATGGGATGTCCTTCAACATGGCGCGCTAAAATTCATTTCCGGGTCACTACCGGAGGACAGAGGAGTCGAGGAGGGGGATTTGATGAAATGAGAAAGGGCCTAAGTCTCTTACTTTTTTGATAGCGTTTTTTATGTATGACAACTTTACAACTGGTAGAAAGTTAAGTACTTTTTCTGAGCAGATTTTTTCTTTAAGACTGTGACTCTTAACACACCAACCCCCCGAGAGCCAGACATACTCATCCCCTTTTCAATGTATTTTGTTTTTGTCTTTCTCGCTTTTTTTTCCCATTATATTTTTGAAAAAACTACATAGTGATTGCTAGCAAAAATACAACATGCAACTAATACATTATACAATATTACGACTTTTTGCGATATTTTCAACACAATATACTTGTACCCTTTTTTTTTTTTGTAGGACTTTGTAGGATATTTTGCATGTCATACATAAACACGGTGTCATCTTTCTTGAAACTGACGTGCTGTCCGTTTTACAAACAAGTTATGTTTATGCTTCTTCATCCTCTGAATGTTCCTCCCCCGTCCCTCTTCACAACAACAATCAAGGTGGATCTGTGAAATGAAACACCTCTTCCCAAAGCGTGACAACCCTATTGAGGGCATGCGTCTAAGGCAGTAGGGTCTAAATCGATGGGCCAGATATACTAACATGCAGAACGTACGGTATGTTTGAAAAAGACTAACCATTTATCCAGTTCAAGCTGTCTTTAAGATGTGACATAGCGCTCTGACTATTTCCCGTAAAATCGTGACAAACTATTACTTGTTCTTACATTTGACCTCTTGCTGCTTGGTTGAAAATGATAGATGAAAAAGAACTTTTTTAAAAAGAGTCAAACCACAAATGTTTTAAGATTGTTACAAAATGTAAAAAATAAAAAAGGTCTGGAGACAAAATTATTTCAGGTGACTCTGGCTTTATTAGGACAACAAACATATAATACAAATGGGTTAGGGGTTAAATATAACCATCGTGGACTTAATAGTCTAACAAAATACTTTTATCTGAATACATTTGTTCTTTTTTAAGAGCACTTTTTGAAATTATTTATTTATTATTTCAGTGGAACAATCCAGTGTTTGTTAACATTAACGCTTTCTTCTCTTTTTCTTGTGTTACTAAGATACTTTTAAACACACTTTGGTGTATGCAACACTTGTTCAGATAAACAAGGTTTTTTCTTTTCTGATAAACTTACATATTTTAGTTATTTTATGTTACCAAGATACTTTGAGATACACCCTGATGTACACAACACTTAACAAAGGGTATAATATGAAGTAGTTGGTAAGGAAGGGGTTTTTCTTTAAGGGTGCAAAACTTTAGAACAGGGTAAAATATTCATTAATTTGTATTGAATTGAGTTTTCTTTTTTTTTCTTTTCAACATACTATATGACTTTTACATATTTCTGACGTACTATACTTTTTTGACTTTTTTCTGTAGAATTTTGACAAAACTATTACTTGTTCTTAAATGATGACCTATTGCTGGAGATGAGATGAAAAAGCTACAACGCTTAAAGAACTTTTTTTTCTAAAAACTCTCAATTCTACACTGACTCCCCCCACTCAACGCAATAAGTCCCACCCCACTCAGCAAATCACCTAAACGAAGGACCCCACCAAGACGACCGTTGAAAACTAGCCATGGATCTGAGAAAAAACAAGTCTGATGTAGCCTACCCTTATTATCACCAGGATAATGGATATGGGCTTAATGACTGGATGGTACAAAGTAGGGAGAGGATGTTCCCGAAGAAGAGCTCTCCTCTATATGTAATAGTATTGTAAACGAAACATTTAAAGTGGTCCTGGAATCTTCATTTTTCAGAAACATTCTGTAACATTACCGAAGAAATTACACTTACTCTTTTTCTTGTGTTACCAAGATACTTTTAGATACAGTTTGGTGTCTGAAAACTGAAACTGGTTGAATATGAAGTACTTTATAAGGAATTCGGATTCTTTTAAAGGCAGATTTTGGCTTTTTTTCTCTTGCCAAGATACTTTTAGACACACTTTGAGGGATGCAAAACCTTAAAACTAGAAAATGAAGTACAATCTGATTAGATTTTTTCTTAAAGACTGTTTCTCTAAAAGGTAAGTTTGTGATTTTAACAATTTTCCCTGACACTTGGCAGATTTGGGTGTAATTCTCTCACAAAGGAACTGTAAGATACACTTTTTATGTATGCAAAACCTTAAACTTTTTTTTTTTTTGAAAATAAAATACTTTGTCTGAATACATTTTCTTTAAAGGCACTTTTTTTTTATTTTAACGCTATTTCAGTGGAAAAATACAGTTTTGTTGACATCAAGGCTTTTTTCTCTTTTCTTGTGTTACTAAGATACTTTTAAACACACTTTGGTGTATGCAACACTTGTTCAGATAAACAAGGTTTTTTATTTTCTGATAAACTTACATATTTTAGTTATTTTATGTTACCAAGATACTTTGAGATACACCCTGATGTACGCAACACTTAACAAAGGGTATAATATGAAGTAGTTGGTAAGGAAGGGGTTTTTCTTTAAGGGTGCAAAACTTTAGAACAGGGTAAAATATTCATTAATTTGTATTGAATTGAGTTTTCTTTTTTGATTTTCAACATACTATTTGTACACAATGACTTTTCCAGGACGCGCTTCAGAAGCCTTTCAGCACAAGCTTGTAAAATGCAGATGCCTCAAGGAGAGACTTGAAATATCCATACAGAGTTGGATGGAGAAGAAGCCAGGGACTTGTTCGATGCAGTGACTTTTTTCTTTAAGTAAAATAAAAATGGGAAACTACTATGCAAAACGCTCTGTATATATTGATCATAATGTAGTCAATACCCTTTTAATAAGTGTGGTGATGGGGACGATTGAAAACAGAACGAGTAGTGACCCCCGTGTAAGCAGAATGGCTGAAGTTTGTAAACTAGAAGACATTTTGGATATCGTTCGTTCTGGCAGTACTATTCCGGGTCATTGGGAAACCATTGTAAACGAAACATTTAAAGTGGTCCTGGAATCTTCATTTTCCGAAAACATTCTGTAACATTATCTCAGAAATGAAACAAACATCAAAAGTGTATCATGTGCTCTCATTGTATGCTCTGTTTGTAGATGTAATGCATCTGTGTGTTGAAAACAGCATACACGTGAATATTTTGACTGAAGTGAAAAACTTCCATCACGATATCTCCAGTAATATGGGGAATTCTATGCTGGAGACTGTCCTGGGGATGCTACAATCAGTATAACTATTGATTTTGTGTGTGAAAAAAATAAAAAAAAGTGTTTTTTTACATCTAAAAACTGTTGTCATCATTATAGCAAGGGGAGCGTGTCTGATACATGTGTATTACAGTCCTTCTTGTTGTGTTTTTCAGTGTTTTCTGTGTGTCTGTACACACAAAGCACACTTCCTTATCTACTTTTCAGCTTTTTTAAAAAGAAAAGTGTGTCTTTCGGTAACTTTCTCAGAGAATTTAAGCATAAATCTGTCAAATGTTCAAAACAGCCTTGTTTTACTGAAATACCCTCAAAATGACAAACTGCCATTAAGAGTCAGATTCTTAACCAAATCTACTGACACAAAGTACTTCATTATCTACTTTTCAGCTTTTAAATACAAAAGTGTATCTTTCGGTAACCTTCTTGAGAGAATTAAGCATAAATCTGTCAAAGATTCTTAACGAAATCTACTGACACAAAGTACTTCATTATCTACTTTTCAGCTTTTATACACAAAGTGTATCTTTCAGTAACTTTACCAGAGAATTTAAGCATAAATCTGTCAAATGTTCAAAACAGCCTTGTTTCACTGAAATACCCTCAAAATGACAAACTGCCATTAAGAGTCAGAATCCAAGCGAAATCTCCTCAGAGTACTTTCTACAGATGAAGCCTCCCACTCAACGCAATATGTCCCACCCACTCAGCAAATCATATAAAACTAAGGACGACCGTTAAAAACTAGCCATGGATCTGAGAAAAACCAAGTCTGACGTAGCCTGCCCTTATTATCACCAGGATAGTGGATACGGGCTTAATGACTGGATGCTACAAAGTAAGGGAGAGGATGTCCCAGAAGAAGAGCTCTCGTCTATATCATATCCATGTAAGGTCTTTAGGACAAAAGAGGACCATGATAACATGACATATGAAGAATATCTTTCTTTAAAAGATGGTATTATAGATAACCTTTATAGAAACAGTATATCTCATACCACTCGCCAAGATCGCAAACGACAATTAGCAGAAAAGAAAAAGTAAAGAAAAACGAAGAAAAGACAACATGAAAAGGAGAAGAAAAATTAAAAGCAAACGCAGAATGCGAATGAAAAGAAAAGGGACCATAGGACGGAAAACTAAAAAGACAAAAAGAAGGAAGGTGAAAAGAAAAAGAAACAAAGTGAAGAAATTTAAACTAGAGGATGATGTTGTAGAGCCATTACCGGATCATAATAATCTTATAGATCATCTCCCGCTAACCGACTGCTGCGAATGTGTTGAACAAATACCAAAAGCAATGGCAGAACTTTGCTTCAGTATAATGAGAGAAAAAGCGCGATACTGTGGAATTGCCCAAATTGGCGACAGTGCCAGAATATGTATTAAAAGACTGTTGGAGGATCTCTATTCTAGTGTCGGTTGTCATTACAGCGAAGGATATGCCAAAACGTGTGACGACATAGACAAAGCTTTTGAAGACAAATATATGGTACCTGTCCTTACAGCTAAACAAATCCTACGCCAGGTATTCAACAGACCACAAGAAGCACAAGAAGCCCCAGAAAGGATTACATTCAGAGCTAATAATGGAGAAACCGAAGAAGAAGCAAAGCAGATTATAATCGTTGCGGGTGAAAGGATAGAGAATTTGCATGTGATGTTAATGCATTTATCTGATATAAAAAATGCATTTGTATACTTCCAAGAGACCCCTAAACATCTACTTGGGCAGTGTGAATTGAACGACAAACCAATTACCGTCAATGAAACGCGGAGAGAAGCAGCAGTGCAAATCGTTAAGTCTATTACCTTGTATGCACTACGACATTAACTTGGTCAAATGTAATATGTTTTCTATGAAATTGTGTTGAATTTTGTGTTTTTTCAATTAAACAACCATTACACAATGAAAAATGTGTTTTATTTTTTTGCTTTCATATATAGTAATAGTATTGTAAACGAAACATTTATAGTGTATCATGTGCTTTCATTGTATGCTCTGTTTTTTGACATTGCTTTTGGTATTTGTTCAACACATTCGCAGCAGTCGGTTAGCGGGAGATGATCTATAAGATTATTATGATCCGGTAATGGCTCTACAACATCATCCTCTAGTTTAAATTTCTTCACTTTGTTTCTTTTTCTTTTCACCTTCCTTCTTTTTGTCTTTTTAGTTTTCCGTCCTATGGTCCCTTTTCTTTTCATTCGCATTCTGCGTTTGCTTTTAATTTTTCTTCTCCTTTTCATGTTGTTTTTTCTTCGTTTTTCTTTACTTTTTCTTTTCTTTTCTGCTAATTGTCGTTTGCGATCTTGGCGAGTGGTATGAGATATACTGTTTCTATAAAGGTTATCTATAATACCATCTTTTAAAGAAAGATATTCTTCATATGTCATGTTATCATGGTCCTCTTTTGTCCTAAAGACCTTACATGGATATGATATAGACGAGAGCTCTTCTTCTGGGACATCCTCTCCCTTACTTTGTAGCATCCAGTCATTAAGCCCGTATCCACTATCCTGGTGATAATAAGGGCAGGCTACGTCAGACTTGGTTTTTCTCAGATCCATGGCTAGTTTTTAACGGTCGTCCTTAGTTTTATATGATTTGCTGAGTGGGTGGGACATATTGCGTTGAGCGGGAGGCTTCATCTGTAGAAAGTACTCTGAGGAGATTTCGCTTGGATTCTGACTCTTAATGGCAGTTTGTCATTTTGAGGGTATTTCAGTGAAACAAGGCTGTTTTGAACATTTGACAGATTTATGCTTAAATTCTCTGGTAAAGTTACTGAAAGATACACTTTGTGTATAAAAGCTGAAAAGTAGATAATGAAGTACTTTGTGTCAGTAGATTTCGTTAAGAATCTTTGACAGATTTATGCTTAATTCTCTCAAGAAGGTTACCGAAAGATACACTTTTGTATTTAAAAGCTGAAAAGTAGATAATGAAGTACTTTGTGTCAGTAGATTTGGTTAAGAATCTGACTCTTAATGGCAGTTTGTCATGTTGAGGGTATTTCAGTAAAACAAGGCTGTTTTGAACATTTGACAGATTTATGCTTAAATTCTCTGAGAAAGTTACCGAAAGACACACTTTTCTTTTTAAAAAAGCTGAAAAGTAGATAAGGAAGTGTGCTTTGTGTGTACAGACACACAGAAAACACTGAAAAACACAACAAGAAGGACTGTAATACACATGTATCAGACACGCTCCCCTTGATATAATGATGACAACAGTTTTTAGATGTAAAAAAACACTTTTTTTATTTTGTTCACACACAAAATCAATAGTTATACTGATTGTAGCATCCCCAGGACAGTCTCCAGCATAGAATTCCCCATATTACTGGAGATATCGTGATGGAAGTTTTTCACTTCAGTCAAAATATTCACGTGTATGCTGTTTTCAACACACAGATGCATTACATCTACAAACAGAGCATACAATGAGAGCACATGATACACTTTTGATGTTTGTTTCATTTCTGAGATAATGTTACAGAATGTTTTCGGAAAATGAAGATTCCAGGACCACTTTAAATGTTTCGTTTACAATGGTTTCCCAATGACCCGGAATAGTACTGCCAGAACGAACGATATCCAAAATGTCTTCTAGTTTACAAACTTCAGCCATTCTGCTTACACGGGGGTCACTACTCGTTCTGTTTTCAATCGTCCCCATCACCACACTTATTAAAAGGGTATTGACTACATTATGATCAATATATACAGAGCGTTTTGCATAGTAGTTTCCCATTTTTATTTTACTTAAAGAAAAAAGTCACTGCATCGAACAAGTCCCTGGCTTCTTCTCCATCCGACTGCTGTTTGTTAGTCTTCTTCTTCTCCATCCAACTCTGTATGGATATTTCAAGTCTCTCCTTGAGGCATCTGCATTTTACAAGCTTGTGCTGAAAGGCTTCCGAAGCGCGTCCTGGAAAAGTCATTGTGTACAAATAGTATGTTGAAAATCAAAAAAGAAAACTCAATTCAATACAAATTAATGAATATTTTTCCCTGTTCTAAAGTTTTGCACCCTTAAAGAAAAACCCCTTCCTTACCAACTACTTCATATTATACCCTTTGTTAAGTGTTGCGTACATCAGGGTGTATCTCAAAGTATCTTGGTAACATAAAATAACTAAAATATGTAAGTTTATCAGAAAATAAAAAACCTTGTTTATCTGAACAAGTGTTGCATACACCAAAGTGTGTTTAAAAGTATCTTAGTAACACAAGAAAAGAGAAAAAAGCCTTGATGTCAACAAAACTGTATTTTTCCACTGAAATAGCGTTAAAATAAAAAAAAAGTGCCTTTAAAGAAAATGTATTCAGACAAAGTATTTTATTTTCAAAAAAAAAAAAAAGTTTAAGGTTTTGCATACATAAAAAGTGTATCTTACAGTTCCTTTGTGAGAGAATTACACCCAAATCTGCCAAGTGTCAGGGAAAATTGTTAAAATCACAAACTTACCTTTTAGAGAAACAGTCTTTAAGAAAAAATCTAATCAGATTGTACTTCATTTTCTAGTTTTAAGGTTTTGCATCCCTCAAAGTGTGTCTAAAAGTATCTTGGCAAGAGAAAAAAAGCCAAAATCTGCCTTTAAAAGAATCCGAATTCCTTATAAAGTACTTCATATTCAACCAGTTTCAGTTTTCAGACACCAAACTGTATCTAAAAGTATCTTGGTAACACAAGAAAAAGAGTAAGTGTAATTTCTTCGGTAATGTTACAGAATGTTTCTGAAAAATGAAGATTCCAGGACCACTTTAAATGTTTCGTTTACAATACTATTACATATAGAGGAGAGCTCTTCTTCGGGAACATCCTCTCCCTACTTTGTACCATCCAGTCATTAAGCCCATATCCATTATCCTGGTGATAATAAGGGTAGGCTACATCAGACTTGGTTTTTCTCAGATCCATGGCTAGTTTTCAACGGTCGTCTTGGTGGGGTCCTTCGTTTAGGTGATTTGCTGAGTGGGGTGGGACTTATTGCGTTGAGTGGGGGGAGTCAGTGTAGAATTGAGAGTTTTTAGAAAAAAAAAGTTCTTTAAGCGTTGTAGCTTTTTCATCTCATCTCCAGCAATAGGTCATCATTTAAGAACAAGTAATAGTTTTGTCAAGATTCTACAGAAAAAAGTCAAAAAAGTATAGTACGTCAGAAATATGTAAAAGTCATATAGTATGTTGAAAAGAAAAAAAAAGAAAACTCAATTCAATACAAATTAATGAATATTTTACCCTGTTCTAAAGTTTTGCACCCTTAAAGAAAAACCCCTTCCTTACCAACTACTTCATATTATACCCTTTGTTAAGTGTTGTGTACATCAGGGTGTATCTCAAAGTATCTTGGTAACATAAAATAACTAAAATATGTAAGTTTATCAGAAAAGAAAAAACCTTGTTTATCTGAACAAGTGTTGCATACACCAAAGTGTGTTTAAAAGTATCTTAGTAACACAAGAAAAAAGAGAAGAAAGCGTTAATGTTAACAAACACTGGATTGTTCCACTGAAATAATAAATAAATAATTTCAAAAAGTGCTCTTAAAAAAGAACAAATGTATTCAGATAAAAGTATTTTGTTAGACTATTAAGTCCACGATGGTTATATTTAACCCCTAACCCATTTGTATTATATGTTTGTTGTCCTAATAAAGCCAGAGTCACCTGAAATAATTTTGTCTCCAGACCTTTTTTATTTTTTACATTTTGTAACAATCTTAAAACATTTGTGGTTTGACTCTTTTTAAAAAAGTTCTTTTTCATCTATCATTTTCAACCAAGCAGCAAGAGGTCAAATGTAAGAACAAGTAATAGTTTGTCACAATTGTACGGGAAATAGTCAGAGCGCTATGTCACATCTTAAAGACAGCTTGAACTGGATAAATGGTTAGTCTTTTTCAAACATACCGTACGTTCTGCATGTTAGTATATCTGGCCCATCGATTTAGACCCTACTGCCCTAGACGCATGCCCTCAATAGGGTAGTCACGCTTTGGGAAGAGGTGTTTCATTTCACAGATCCACCTTGATTGTTGTTGTGAAGAGGGACGGGGGAGGAACATTCAGAGGATGAAGAAGCATAAACATAACTTGTTTGTAAAACGGACAGCACGTCAGTTTCAAGAAAGATGACACCGTGTTTATGTATGACATGCAAAATATCTTGAAGTCCTACAAAAAAAAAAAAGGGTACAAGTATATTGTGTTGAAAATATCGCAAAAAGTCGTAATATTGTATAATGTATTAGTTGCATGTTGTATTTTTGCTAGCAATCACTATGTAGTTTTTTCAAAAATATAATGGGAAAAAAAAGCGAGAAAGACAAAAACAAAATACATTGAAAAGGGGATGAGTATGTCTGGCTCTCGGGGGGTTGGTGTGTTAAGAGTCACAGTCTTAAAGAAAAAATCTGCTCAGAAAAAGTACTTAACTTTCTACCAGTTGTAAAGTTGTCATACATAAAAAACGCTATCAAAAAAGTAAGAGACTTAGGCCCTTTCTCATTTCATCAAATCCCCCTCCTCGACTCCTCGACTCCTCTGTCCTCCGGTAGTGACCCGGAAATGAATTTTAGCGCGCCATGTTGAAGGACATCCCATTTCTCTAAATGCACGTCGAGGACCGAGCACCTATCCAGTGCTAAAGCACCGCCTCTGGCGGTCATCCGGGACTCATAGAACCGTAGTTACAGCCGTAACTATCGATCCCTTCACCGCACCGGATATACCTACACCATGGGTGCTCCGAATTATGGTCTGGGTTGGGGCCCGTGCACAGGAGGGAAGGGGGTTGTGGATGTTACTGTGTGTTTAGTGAAGAAAGGAGAACAAATATATATATATATATATATGTAGAATAATAATAAGTTGGTAATTAGTATAGCATCAACAGCAACACCCTTAGTATGAATGACAACAATGTGATAATCATAACAACATCGACAGGCTTAATATTGACAAATGAGTGTTCGATAATAATAATACTGATAACAACCTTTGTGGTCTAAAGGGGGATTGAGAGGAGAGTCAAGGAGCATGGTAATACAAGGAAAAACTAGAAAATGCATTTCCTGCAGAAAATGCGTGCGAATGCTGTAAACTGTGAACATTTATGGCTGAATTTAGCTGAAAATGCAGAAAAAAGCTGAATATGTTATTAGCTGAATGGTAGCTGCTTTTAGCTACAAAAATGCAGAAAGAGCTTATAAACAACAACATGTATAGTTTCATGGGATAGTTTCTACAGCTAGAAGAGCCTGCTGTGGGGGTGTGAGCCTAAGAGGCAACGCACATCCTTGTGGTCCTAAAAACAAAAACTGCTCGCATTCCAACTGATCTGAGCTGTTGCAAAAACCTCTTACTGATAGCGCATAGTCATCTGACGGGTTAAAAGCAGCTGTGCAGTGACAATTCAACACAGGCCGCAAAAGAGACATTAAGGAAGCACACACAGGGGAAATGCTAGCAATTTTCTGAATCCCTGTTGTGGAAAAAACAGAAATCATGTTGAAATCTGGAAATGACCAACAATAAAGGTTGTCTTGAGATGATTGAATGAATTGGACAGCTTGATAGACTTTTCTGTCAGGAATAGTCAAAAACAATCCATCTGGAGTGCAATGTATTGTTGCCTGTAACTTACAAAGTAAGTCTCTGCCCATTAAATTAATAGGACTTCCATCTGAAATAATGAAAGAGTGTTGCACATTTGACCCATCGATTGAAACATTAGTACTTTCTGAAATGGGCTCGGACATTGGAATGCCAGAAATGCCAGACCCGGCGTCATCCAGGATTTGCGCCCGCTGTTTTAACCAGGGCTGAATACAACATTTTAATTGTTTTATTATTATGTTCAGTGGCAGCGCGAGGGTATACTTGGGTAGGCTACACCAATACCAATAAATGGCTTAGCCCCACCATGAAAAATGATTTTAAAGTAAGCTAAATAAAGTCCGCCAACTCGCGCGGAGTAAATTGCACAGACAGCAGTTAGTAAGATTGATTTCAGCAGTCACTTGTCTGGAAATACCGAAGACTAGAAACGGTTTGAAAACTTTTGTCACGTAGTGATCATCTTCTCAATAGAACATATTTGATAATGTCTTCTGGCCAATCAGAATCAAGATAACGACGTGGTGTTGTTGCAGGAAGTCCCGACGGAGAATATTTTTGCTGTAGTTACAGTACATCTCTATATACATCGATACAACATTACGTGTTGATAGAAATCAACACGTAATTAAATAAGACCCCACGGTTTGATGATTGATGTGTGGGCTGTCTTTCATTTTGACACACAGAACAATGGGGGCAATCCACCCTTATCCACAATGTAAAGTAATTCACAGCCTCTTCCCTCTTCTCTCTGTGAGGAGCAGCAGGTTCAGCTTTCAGAACAAAGTAACAAAAAACTGAAATGGCATTCATTTTAAATATGTTGTGAAGTAATAGATATATTTATTTTTCTTCACAAGAGAGGACCAGAATGTGTATTTTATGTTAGTATTTCAAAAAATCTCCTGGGGGAGAATCTCCCCAGACCCCCCTGCAGGCGTTGGGTTTTCAGCATGTCAGCTATTCCACAATTCAGTTTTCCCGGGAAATGTAAGTTTCGGGGTGGGCCCGCCCTGGTACATCAAATGCCCGCCCAGACACGTCTGAGAAACGCCCATTGTTTTAACAAAATCATTAGTTGCTTCACACACGTTCTCCTTAGTAGGCCTACGTACTCCAGACAATGTGGCTCCACTGTCAATCAAAATATCTACAGCCGTACCACTAAAATCAACGGGCATAATCGGATCTTCACGCGGGTTATTGGAAAGGCGAATTGTTGCTGCTTGAATGGGGAAATGCTGTGAATCTGATCCTATTTCTCCATGGTACCCCTATCTTCTATTAAATCCACTTTGCTGACCGTTTTGCCCATGTTGAGCCTGTCTGTCATAGTGTGGGGGCGGCAATAATGCGGGATGCCGGGGGGGCTGGGGGAGAGCAGGCAAGGATTGTGTGTTCTGCTGAGCTCCCCATCTCTTTTCGCACTGCCCCGCCCAGTGGTCCGTTGCACCGCAAACATGACATGGCATCAACTTTTTGGAATTTTTGTTCTGCTGCTGTATACTCTTGTTTTGATAACCCTGTGATGTTCCCTGATTTTGATACTGCTGTGTGCGGTTTTGTCCCTGAAACTGCTGGGTGTTATCCGCACCCTGATAAACCTGTGTATTTTGAGGCAATTGTTGCAGCAGCTGGGCAATTCTGGGGGTCAGAAATATCTGGCTCCTATGCAGGGCACGCATTGTGGCTATCGTGAGTTTCCAGGTTTTAACTTGCCAGTCAGGAGTCGCCATCATGTAGGCCTGAGCTGTCTCTTGGATTAAGTTATGTAACAAGCTCTGTATGGCGAACAAATCATTGCCCTCCCTTTTAATGCCCGCATTATTATCCCACACTGTCATGAAACGCTGGGACAGTTTCTGTTGGGCTCTGTACGCAAGCCATCACTTGGGAAAAATCTAATCTAAAAATCTAATAGCCAAAGCAGCGACGTTCTGAATCCACATGTCGCGCGTCTGTGTCAGAGGCCAGTCACCTGCAGGCGTACACTCAGGAAATTTAAACTCGTCTCTGCACGTGGGCCAATCTGCCTTGTATGTTAGGATTATCAGCTGTTTAACATCATGAACCAAACAGTTATAAACTGAGCAGACATTAGTCAACCACGACAGATACTCATCTGGGCTTTTAGTGGGACTGGGAGCGTGATTAGTGACATCAATGACCTCAGCGGGTGTCCAAGGCTTAACAACTGGAACCTCTCCTATCAGAATGTTCGGGGCGGTCACAGTTTCAGCAGAATTATTATTCTGAGATGTTTGCGTTCTCGTGATCATTTTACGCTGGACAGTGTTTGGAAAACTGCTGCCGTACGGCGTCCCTGGGTAATCGTGTAAATGGAGTGGCGGAGGAAGAGGAGAGGGGGTTCGTAACGAGCTGCCGTCTGAAGAATCCCCTTCACCCTCCGCTGCACTCTGCTCCTGCTGCCCCAAATCTAGTTTTCCATAATGTCCTGGCCGATATCTCAACCCATTTTCATTCATGATAGCTGCAGCTGTCATTAACAGATCATCATCGGAGTTTCTCGCAACAGGATTTGAGAGTTCTGTCGCGGGGATCATTTGTGTACAGAGCAATAGAGTCTGTCTGCAGACCGCAGCAAGGAGGCGTTTCCTATAGGGGCGTTTCCTATAGTGAACGACGGGAGCCGGCTCTCGCCTGTGAACGAGACGTTTTTTGTTTTGTTTTTGCGGAGGGATCTAGATCAGCATGAAGGCACATTATGCAATGTGCAATGTGGACATTATCCCGCTTATTACACATGGCCACATTCTCAACAAAGTAACGACATGACTCCCAATAATAATTGAAATGCTTTTATGGATTTAGAAAAAGATTTTATTGATTTAAAAAATAGTTTTCTGTATTGATTTAAATTGACATGCATCCGCTAAGAAAAGTAGTCCGTTGTTACTGTTTGAACTAACGTAACAACGGCTTTTTGATTACAGATTTGAAAAAAGTGTTGCTTGCTTTAAAAGTAGCACAATTCATTATGTCAAACCTTGAAAGATATCCCTGCCCTAATGCCCTATGTCTGGACCGCTGCGTAAAAAGGAGGGTTTCTGATTACTTCTCTTCCTACTTTTTGTCCCCCTCTTCTCCCCGCTGCAGCCTAGCAGTTGATCTCAAAGCACGCTCCCCTCTCCTGCAGGGAGAAAAACTATATTTATATACTTTATATAGGTTGATACAGTAGCCCCTTTTTTTAAATAGTTTTTATAGGTGTTGCCCTCTGTTTTGTGTAGCGTGGTTCTACAAGCAAGTCGATGCATTAATTGGGTGGTATCAGAGAGTTACACGGGTCTGTAAATGCAATGAAAACAATTGGCCGCAGCAAATAATTTATATTAAACATGTAATTTTTACTTTTGAATACTTTAGTACAAAGGATGTCTTGAATAATTTAAGTGATATATGTGTACACATATAAATCATTAGTCAAAACAGCGCTACATTTGATTTAATTAAAAGGTATAATATGTGGTAAACTGAAGAGCCCTTTGGGAGCCGAAAGAGCCGGCTCTTCTTGGTGAGCCAAATGATCCGGCTCAGCAAGAAGAGCCGGAATTCCCATCACGAGAACAATGACTTCTTCTGCGAGGATTTATAAAAGCAGCTGGATAAAAAAAGTTAGGAAACGCCCCTATAGGAAACGCCCCTATAGTAAACGCCCCTATAGGAAACGCCTCCTTGCTGCGGTCTGCAGACAGACCCATCTCGTACAGAGAGACACAGCCTGCTTTTCCTCCAGCAGCCCAGCGTCTGTTAAAATGCAAATGAGCTGAGAGGGGCTGGGAGACTTTCCTTGTCTTTTCAACCAATCGTACTTCACTGACTTAGCAATGGCTGCAACATCATTTCCGTGTATTTCCTTAATTCTGGGCATGTTCTCTGATTTAACATCAATGTAAAATGTAAAATAACAGATTATAAACGTCACACAATGATGGCATTTGGTCACTCTCTGGAGTTAAAATAAAGGGCCTAACAAAGGTCTTAGTTTTTCTGCCAATGCAAGGCAGCCAACCCTGAGCAAATGATGTCTTTACGTGGACAGAAAAGGTGTTGATGTGAAAAACAGGCACAAGCACATTTGGAATGTGAAAAGTTGGCTAATGAAATGTTGTCAGTCACTCTTGTGTAATTATCTTCCCCTCCCCTTTTCCCCCCGTCCGTCTCGCTCTCATCTGCCTGTATACCTAGGTACAGTTCCAAACATCGAAAACATCCCATCCTGACAGAGGCGTTTGCAGGTTTAATACAAAAACTCGGGTGTCATTTCTCATAGTTGCTCTTTCACTTCGACCCAACACTTCGTTTTTTTTGTATTGTTATTTAGTAATATAGGAGTTACAAGACAAGTGTGTACAAGTACAGTGTCACAGATGCACATACGACCGTAAGGTGAATTTACAAGTAAAGACAAATAACAAATGACAAAATATACATGGAGACAAAACAAAGGGTGTGTGTTTGCTTGTCTGTGTTTGAGAGATTAGACAAAATAAAACAGTAATAAATGACAAATGTAGAATGAAAATGATAGTAGCAGGGCCTTAAAGGAGTAAGCCCAAATTGTGGGTGGTGGGGTGCAGTGACAGGGAGGCCAGAAGTCCTCCTACACCAAAACCTTGTTCAGTGGAGGCTGATCTGTTCATGGGCAACCCTCAGACCCTCAGGAGGGGGTCTGCTCACCCTGCAGTACCTTTTTAATGGATTTTTGTTCAGAGCTGGGCGGCGGTGGCTGATGCTTTGGAGGGCAACGTCCTGACCCCTAGGAGGGTGTTTACTCTGCTTGATCGAGCTTTGTCCCACTTTCTTCTTTATTTCTTCTTTCTTTCCCCAATAATGTATAAGTTTCATTTTATAAAACCAATTGTTGTTGATGTTGTGGATTTGGGTTTGGGAGGTACAGATGGATCCCTTCACCGCACCGGACATACCAACACCATGGGTGCTCCGAATTATGGTCTGTGTGTGGTGTGTGTGTGTGTGTGTGTGTGTGTGTGTGTGTGTGTGTGTGTGTGTGTGTGTGTGTGTGTGTGTGTGTGTGTGTGTGTGTGTGTGTGTGTGTGAGTGAGTGAGTGAGTGAGTGAGTGAGTGAGTGAGTGAGTGAGTGAGTGAGTGAGTGAGTGAGTGAGTGAGTGAGTGAGTGAGTGAGTGAGTGAGTGAGTGAGTGAGTGTGTGAGTGAGTGAGTGAGTGAGTGAGTGAGTGAGTGTGTGTGTGTGCGTGTGCAACACGTTCTCACTCCCATCCCGTCACATATTGACGGACGGTCAGGGCCCCTCCCCGTCGCTATATTACGTACAGGGTATCCCTTGACCGTCAGGCTTCTACGGGCAGGGCGTCCCATAGATAGACCTTCATAGACCACGGTGTAGTTATGCAATGAATGAAACACTTGGGTCACAGGTTCCTCAACAGTGCATTACAAGACATCTATCAATATGTGTGTACCTCCACCATTAAACTGTCATATTCTGCACATTTCTTATTATATCTACATAAGAGTATAATCCATATGTATAATATCAGTTAAAATAAGTGCTTCAACATAGTTAACATTGCAGGAAAGCAATATATTAGACGTTAAGTACTTTGTCAGGCTTAATATTTATCTGTAGATAGATACCCCCAAAGTTTTTTTTCTTATTTAAAAGAAGACCTTAATCTGTTATTTAATGTTTAAATAAAGGTTAATTCGTTTTTCTGTTTTGCACCTCCTCCTATTAATATCTTTGTACATCCTGCACTAAACTGTTTTATTGTAGAGATCACTTATAGTATCTTCTTGATTTTTTATATTCTATATTTCTATCACAGACCTTCTACTTTCCCCCTATGAAAGTATGTACTCTTAATATTTTTTTAATCAAATATAACACATAAAAACAATAATTCAATAACGTGCTTTAACCACTAGGCGGTGCACACAAGGTACACACAGCCATAATAACTTTGTATTATTAGTGTAGGACACTTGTATGTACAACATCTGAAGATGTGTAGTTTTATTCATGCTTTCACATAATTTTACAGCATATTGCTATGCTATTTCAGACTCAGTATTTACATTCTTACATTCAAAATTCAATCCAATCCAAATCAGTAATATCTTTAAAAACTACAAGTCCTTTTATATCAGCTGTGCACCGTTATGGTGTAAATATAACCTATCTATGAATTATATCAAATGTAAAAGTCAGCCGAATTAGTGTTGATACTGCAAGGAGACGTATTGTGTGAAGAGAAATTGAAGATGTTGTTTAATTGTTGATATATTTATGATCCACGTCAAGTATTCAGTTTCGGCGGCATTTCTTCAGTTTTTCCAAAGGTCTTCTCATCAGGGCTCTCTAAATAAAGAACTACGGCAGATCTGTAATATGTAATGCAGCCGAACCGTGTATTACAATGCCGTTATGTGATGACTTTCAAAGAGAAAAGCAAGAGCACTCGGAATTAAGTATTATTTTATTCTTTTAAAATGTTTTCCGGATTTCATATCATATAAACACCAAATCCCAGCATGCATTGCGGCTAAAACAGCGTAGCTGAGGATCTTGGGTAATCACTCGAAATGCCTACGTCTGTTTCCGGTTATTTTTATTTTGAAATTCAGTTCCTGACGAATGCTATGAAAAAACACATTTCCACCAAAAAAACGTTAGCAACCATGAATGTGTACACATTCATGAAGTAATCTTCGTCATAACTAGCAAACTAAACATCATGTACATGTACTGCACAAATAATCAGAAATAAAAACTCATTGCTCGCATAAAATGACATCAAAACGCATTTTAATGGCCAAATGAACCTTAAAATAAGCATTTTCCACCGAGAATAACACGAAGGTCGGCCATTGTTGTTGATCACGTGGTCTATGAAGGTCTATGGGACGCCCTGCCCGTAGAAGCCTGGTGTGTGTGTGTGTGTGTGTGTGTGTGTGTGTGTGTGTGTGTGTGTGTGTGTGTGTGTGTGTGTGTGTGTGTGTGTGTGTGTGTGTGTGTGTGTGTGTGTGTGTGTGTGTGTGTGTGTGTGTGTGTGTGTGTGTGTGTGTGTGTGTGTGTGTGTGTGTGTGTGTGTGTGTGTGTGTGTGAATTGTTACAGCTCAAATGCATTGCAATAACTTCCATGTTAAAAAAAGACTTTGAAAAGCTGAATATTTTAAAAAGTATGACATATTTTGAAAAAGTTGAAAGTTTCCCATAATGTCTTGAAAAGGCTGATTAGTTTGATATTTGAATGGTGCCTGCAGCTGAAATTAGGCTGAAGGAGTTAAATAAAGATATTAAATGTAAAAAAAGTAGTAGTGATTGAATGTTTACAAACACCTGTGTGTGTAAACCCAGAGATCAAAGGTTTCCATGGTGTCTGCTCTGATTGGATGATGTGACTCACCTGTGTGAGGCTCCAATCTGCCCAGCAACACCATGACAACCAACTGCAGCACTGAGTCACATAAAAATACATTGGGGATTATATCTGACAATTTTGCCACCTGTTCAAAAACTATGGCTCTTATAAAAAAATGACCAGACCGTGAGCATCAGGGAACCCCCATATGTTTTTTTGGGGGGGTTTGTGTGTAAAATGTGGAGATGGGAGCAGTTTGTCTAAAGTGTACTTCTCTCTGCTCTGAAGAAAGATCCAGAACAATTTAACATGGCAATCAATTGGGAGCTAGCTGGACTTTTTCTCTCTTCATGCCCTCAAGGAGAGATTTTCCAACGTTTTTCATGAAAAGATATGTCTGAGGAGTGTAGAGTTTGGGAGTTATGGCAAGATTAAAATATTTTTGGGGGAGAATTTCAGGCACTGCTGCACTCTGTTTTGAGATCAAAGCACTCTAGAGTTAACGAGCTGCTCCATCCACTCTAATGTTAAAATCTGAAAAAGGCCTCTCTGCTAAGCTCCAAACTAAATTCAATATCTCAAAAAGTTTAAAAGATATCAAAAATCTGAAAAGGAATTGAATAGCTGAAGGTCTTGTGATCATTTGAAAGTTAGAATGAAGTGTCTAGCTGAAATTATGTGGAAGGAGTAGCATTTGGCGGAAAGTGTAGGAAAACAGGATTTGAAGGCATCTCCCATTGACTTCAATGTTAAAAAATGAGTTTAAAAAGCTGAATATTTCAAAAAATATGAAATATTTTTAAAAAGTTGAAGGTTTCCCATCGATTCCTGAACAGGCTGAATAGTTTAATATTTGAATGGTTTCTGTAGCTGAAAATAAGCTGAAGTTATGGAGTGCCAAAGTATTGGCTGAAATAAAGGGAAGAATAAAGATTTGAAGAACTATAGTGGAATGGTGTAAACAGCATTCACACTAATAAAGATTTGAAGAACTATAGTGGAATGCTGTAAACAGCATTCGCACTAATAAATGGAATAAAAGGATAAAACAATGAAGCTAATGAAATGTTGTCAGTCACTCTTAGTGTCACGGTCGAGTGAAGGAAGCAGGACCCAAATGCAGATAACTTAAGAGAAACCCTTTATTATAAAGATAATGCCGAGATACGGAACACTCACCGGTGAACTCAGTCACCAACAAACAATGACCCAACACTGAACACAGAAAGGGACAAGACTAAATACAAGAAGGGGTAATCATGACAACGAGAAACAGCCGGGCAGGGGAGGAGAAACACAAGGACAACAGGTGAACACAATCGGGTAATCAGGGAGGGAAACAGACAGAAAGCAGACAGGCAGGAAACGGGGGTGAACACTTTACACAATAAGACAGGAAACCCAAAGACAAGAAAAACACCAACACAGACAAAACTACAAACGTGACATAACATGTGAATTGTGACACTTAGGTAATCACCCTCCCCTCCCTTATCCTCCCGTCTGTCCAGGGGCGGAGCTTCAGGGGGGGCTGTAGGGGCAGGGCTCCCCGGGCCCGGGACCCAATGGGGGCCCGTCGCCGAGGCAGAAGGCTCCGCCCCCGAGATATTCGCCGGCGGGCCCTGCTGCCTCGCGCCACTGAGTGCACTGACGTTCGTGGTCATATTAGGTATAAAGCATTGTAGCCTATAATATGAGTTGAACTTGTGCTGCTATTTTCACACTCACATTTAACATTAAAACATGAAAAATTGCAAGTGAATCCCTTCTATTGTCTCCAAATGTATTTTTGGGTAAAATCGTCATCAACAGCCGTCCATCAACATCATACGTAAATGAACGTCAACGTCATCATCAATCACTTGTCATTCAACAGAGCACTGCCTAAGCATGAGCAGCTATAAACACAAAAGTGGAGCAACAAAACGCAAAGAAAAAGATAAAAAGGAGGACCAAAAGGCCAAATTGTCCAAGCTAGATGGATACTTTTTTCGCCCTACTCCTCCTCCTGCGGGAGATGAACCTGAAGTTGTTGCCACTGCCAGCGGTGTTTCATTCCCGAGCCCCAGCCCGCCAACAACGTTAGCGGGGGTTAGCCAGATGTACAGGTAGGCTACAATCACGGACACACACTGTCAACAAGAAAGTGTGAGTTTGTGGCAAATGTTGATATCATATGGTTGTTGTTACTTGCTTCGTGTAGCTCGGCCGCCTAGCTTATTTCCTTTTCTGTCTCTCGGCTGTAGTGATAATAGGGACGACAAAGCAGCTGCTAGCTGCTCGTCTAGAGAGCCAGGCCTGACGCTTGACCAGCCGCACCCCTCCCCCTCCGGCTCCTTACCTGCTGCGCCGCAAGGTGAAGAAGTACTGGACACTGGGAATGAAAGCAGCAACAGGTCTCCTCCTCACGCTACGCCTACGGGTGAAACTCAGAACACGGATCATGATGTGTCCTGCAATTATCCTCTGGAGCGTTTTCCGACTGATCGGGCAAACTATTTTGAAAACATTGAGGACGCCAATATCAAAAGATATATCCTTAAAATGGGCCCATGCAAACCCAAAGGTCCATTTCCCAAAGACAAGGATAACCGTTGCTTTTCAGAAAGCTATTACACCTCCACCACTAAAGTTGGGATGAAATTTCCACGCAGCTGGATGTGCTATTCCCCAAAATTGGACTGCTGCTACTGTGAGCCTTGCTGGCTTTTTGCCAACCGAAACGCACCGTTCTACAACAATGCATGGGTAAACGGAATAAAAGACTGGAAACATCTTTCTACAAAAATTGAGAGGCATGAATCCACTCAAATACACCTTGGTGCATGCATAGTATATGAGCAGTGGAAAACCAACGGCACAATAGATGCTGACATGGAGAGGAATGTGCGTAATGCTGCCCAATTTTGGAGACAGGTCATGGAGCGCATTGTTAATGTAACTCTCACTCTAGCTTCAAGCAACTTGGCATTCAGGGGCCATCGAGAGGTTCTAGGTCAGCGAAAAGCTGGCAACTTTTTGTCAATAATAGAATTATTGGCTCGCTACGACCCTGTTTTGAAAGAGCTAATCAACCGACCAGAAGGGTCAGTGAAATACCTCAGTCACCAGATTCAAGATGAGATTATTTACATATTATCTCAACGTGTGAAAGCTGACATCATTGATGAAATAAACGAAGCCCCATTTTATTCCGTCATCATGGACACAACGCAAGATGTGTCAAAGATAGACCAGTTGAGTCAAGTTTACCGTTACATAACTGTTGTTAAGAACGACATGGATATTGCAACAGATGTACAGATCAATGAAGTCTTTTTGGGTTTTGAAGTGACTGAAGGTTCATCAGCTTCAGAGTTTGAAAACAAAATCCTTGGTTCTATAGAGAAAAACGGATTAGATCTGTCTAAATGTCGCGGACAGGGCTATGATGGGGCGGCTAATATGAGTGGTGTGTATTCAGGCGTGCAAGCAAGAATAGCGGAGAAGGAGCCCCTTGCTCACCAGAGGCGGCGCTAGGGGGTGGCTACTTGGGCTCAAGCCCCGGATGTTTTCTGAAAAGCCCCGGATGTTTCACTTAAAAAAAAAAAAAAGGGGAAAGGAAACACCAATTACAGTTATAATATTCCGGTAGTTTATTCATTTTACAATGGATATTGATCGTAATATCTATTGTATATGATATTACTCGCCAAAAGAAAATTAATTATCCGCCGGCCGGGTGGGGAATTCCGGGACCAGGCCGCCGCCATTAGGGGAGTCCCAAATGGTGACGTCACTGGCTGTGTTTTCGCTCCACCAGAAGTCAACACAACGTAGCAGATATGGCAGCGATGGAGGAATTTTGCAATGAGATCGACGTTTTGAACGATGAATTTGACTATTCGTCGGGAGATGACATTGATGTGGAAGCATCTACAGTTACCAGGCATCCCATGGCCTATGCTTAGGAACCGATTCGGTCGAATAGAGTGGCATACGATCCGGAATAAAAAAATTAAAAAAACACAATGCTAACAGTGAGCCTCTGAATTAGCCCAGAGCGAAAATGCTAACCTATTACTGCACCGAAAATCACTCCTAGCTCCCTTATTACTTATCCTAGCCGCACATCCAACACATCGTTTATGATCGCAAGGAGACACAGAATCTAACGGTGCCCACCTCAACACTGAAAGATACAAACTCGCGAGGTTAACCACAAAAACGTACATCAAAACAAGTGGCGCTAGGTACTAACATACGCCAGGCTAACGGCTTACCTTCCTCATTGTCTGGTCTAAACTGGTCTTCAATGGCATTACAACGATAAAAACGATGATGTAGTTAATCCATAGGTTAATATCCAATGGGGCTGTGTCCCCTTTGAAATGTTCTGATAATCTATAAGCAATACACAACTGCAATTCCGTTATCTGCTGTCCGCTCTGTGCTCCGTGCGCTCTGGGTCCTGCAATACCATCCATTGATAGCAATACTAGCCTTTTTAGGGCTGTTTTCGACAGATGAGCGTGTGTATGCCAGTTTAATTAGTTGAGCTATAGAACACCCCCAATTCTCTATTGTGCGTCAGAATAATAGCTACCATTTAGTTTGGACGCGATTGCGTTAATTAATAAGGTCACACTGTGTCAGTAAATACATGTGTGAGCTAGTAATCTGGTAGTGCTGCAATATTTACCTCTCTCTCGGCAGCTGAAGCAACTCGTTTGGTGGCTCAAACTTCACGTTTGTTGACACTGTCATTGTCTTGCGCGGCCGACGTGCTGGGACGGTCGGTGTTCCCGACTGCATACGTTGAGAAATCGAATATTGTGGGAACAGATCCTGGCTTCAAATCCAATGTTTTGTATTGAACCAGGCATCCAGACTGGACTTTGAGCAGCTTCTCATCCTTTAGTGGCAGCCTATGGAAATGTACTTCTTCCTTCTTTGTATAAAATCCATTTGTGCAGCCTGGGACAATACAATAAACTCCTGACGACGACCGTTTTCTTGTAATGTAAACTACTGGTGCATTGCACGCCATGTTGTTTGTTATTGAGCTTTGGCCCAGGAAGCCAGTCAGTGACGTCACTGAAAAAGTCCCGGAGCAATGGAAGCGCCCATGGTCATTAGGCACGTATTTCAAAAAGTAAATTCGCGTATCTCGATCGTTTACATTGGAAATAGACTAGATAAATACATTTCCTAATGGTAATATTGTCGCATGGAAAGCAGTTTGAAAAGTGTTTCCATTTCCCTTTAAATGTCTCGGGAGTAATGTGCAGTACCGGAGTCCACCAGAGAGGCAGCCGCTGCGGGACATTAGCCTGCGTACTGCGTAGCCTTCCCTTCCATGAAGAAGAAGTGATCCTTCCTAGTGCCTGACGAGTTTTAAGCTAATAGCCTATAAAGTTATGGATATTAGAAAGTAATTTTCATCGAAGCAGGCGCCACAAGCTGCAGCAGCAGCAGTATCAGCAGCTGACAACAATGTCATCACCAGCAGTGAAGACATGGATGATGTTTCAGGTTTGTGAATCTAATGGTGATATCTGCACTCTGGCTGACTGAGTAAGAAGTGAAAAAGAGTGATGTACTGTAACGTTAATCTTATAGCTAGTAAACATGGAGTAACCAAGGCAAGGCAAGTTTATTTATATAGCACCTTTCAACACAAGTCAATTCAAGGTGCTTTACAAAAATGAAAGACATTCAGACAAAGGCAATTAAAAACAGTAAAAGATAATAAAAGAAACATTAAAAGAAAAAATACATGAATAAAAAGTTACAGTGCAGTTTAAGATATGAATAGTTCACACAGAAGTTCCACTTTACTGATGAACATAACAGTTCAGTTTAAATTAAAAGCAGCGACAAAAAGATAAACCACACTAAGTCAATACCCTTATATGTTAGTATGTATACAGAACATGACTACAAATTATCCTAAGATGTAACGTTAACCCTTCATACCTCAGTCTACTTTTAAGACACTAAAATAACGTATTCCAATTTTTATTTTGTTTTCGCGCGTGGAATTATACTGGCTCTCGTTTCAGTACACATAACAACTGAACCATAGCAACGGAACTGACAGGCAATGGAACTGACAGGCAACACTCTGAATCCGATTGGCTGTGACTGCATCCACTCAGAGTGCCCGATTCAGAAACGTGACTCTTATACTCTTTACGTCACAAACAAAGATGGTGGATGAGAATAGATCTATAAAACGATAAGCAATGCGCAGTGGATCGGAAGAGGACGGTGTGTCGGCGTTGTTCGATAGCGGTGCGGTATGCTAATGCCAAACATGCTAAATCACATCAGAAGGCATCACCCAGATTTGCTAATCACCGGAGCCCGGCAAAAGACAACAGCAGTTCAACAGCTGATCCCCGCTGTTTTGAATAAACCAATAGACATGAGAGCCGAGAGACCAAAATAAATAACGGAAGCTTTTGGCATCTTTTTTCAATGACTTTGCGCTCTTGAAACACTTTCTTATTATTTATGATGTCATATTTTCAAGACATTCTTTTTAGTTTTACAGCTTGATGAAACCTTTTTGTTTGACATCAGCCATTATAGATAATATGGCCATCTGAGTGTGTGTGGTGCTGTTTGTGGTTTGTTTTTAACTGTTTAATACAGTTAATTATTCAAAATGTCAGAGTTCCTTATTTTGAAACTGAAACTTGCACTACTGTTCAAAAGTAAATGACAACAAACCTGGAATTATGCATTTGGGACTTTTATTTGCTTTTTCTTGTTGTACCGAACCGTGACCCCCAAACCGAGGTACGAACCGCACCGTGACTTCTGTGAACCATTGCACCCCTAGTCCCCGGTGTTCCAGGTAACTCACCAAGTGTCAGAAAACACAACCCTCTCTCTTTTCCTCCATACCCAAATCTCTAAAAACGGGGCTGCAACGGATCTGATACAGACTGATCTTGAATTATTTTCTACGTCACAGAAGTGGTGCTCCGCTTATTGGTAAATTCTCCACATATCAGGGGAATGTGGGGTTGGGCCACGGCCGGCCATTGCGCTGGAGACGCTGTAGTACATATGCCAGGCCTGTAAGTGGCGCAGTAGTCTGCCACAAAAGTAGCGAAGAAGACTTCCCGCGCATGGTTGCCCTTTATACCAGTGCTTCTCAAAGTGTGGTCCGCGGACCACTGGTGGTCCGTGAGCGCCCCCTAGTGGTCCGTGCGTATATTGGTAACATTTCACATTTGAAATAAATAAATAAATTTAAGTTTTCCGCACTCTCGCGGGAATATCTCCGCAATGGAGCGAGCTTAAGTTTCACTTTTGATTGCATGATATAGCCCAGATAAACACCTTCATCACAAATGTGGCCACTTGTTTGTACCATTTTCAGGCGATTTGTAAAAAAAGATGTGTTTTTGGATATTTGTGGAGCTAGGTGGTCCGCGAGTGTTTTTGTATTGGTTAAGTGGTCCTTGGTATGAAAAAGTTTGAGAAACACTGCTTTATACTACGCTCTGGCTCTTTTTCTCCCTCCCCGAGGGAAGCAATGCAATCCCTCCCTCGCTGTAATCCTCTCCGGTAGTCCACCAGCAGATGACAAACACCCTCCTCTCTGGCTCTTCCAAGGAACGAGGGGACCGTGCGGCAGAGTTTCAGTTAGATTTTTATTTCGCCGGTCAACATGTCCGTTAAAGTTTAAATCTTCCGGACAAAATTAGAAAAGTGCCGGTCAAAGGTCTTCTTTGTTATTTATTGAGCTTTAAAACAAATGAATAACGACTCTATATAATAATAATATAAGAATAAAACACGGAGGACGGAGATCTCTTTTTATCCCCCTCTTCTCCCCGCTGCAGCCCAGCAGCTGATCTCAAAGCACTCGCCCCTCTCCTGCAGGGTGGCGTGGTCAGGTGCAGCTCACAGAATCAGCCCCCTGCAAAAACAGAGCTGGAAAGAGCAAATAGAGCGAAATGAGGCATGGCTAAAATGCAGGATCTGTTTGGTATTTTGAAAGAAAAACTATTTATATACTTTATATAGGTATGGCCCTACAATGTATTGTTCAAATATAGCATGATATGTCCCCTTTAAGGTATTATTAAGGTAGGGTTAATGTTGCTCTCAAAGTGCACTAGATTGATGCTTTTAACTTCAATATTTAAAAAAAAAAAAAAATCTTCCCGGGGGAGCATGCCCCCGGACCCCCCTAGAGGAGTTGACGACCCCCCCTAAAGGATGTTTGGTCCACCCCCCACTTGTAAAAAAAATAGCACTTTACCCCTGCACCCCCCCCCCCCCCCAACAACTCCTGGGCTAAGCCCCGGATCTCCTACAATCCTAAATCCGCCTCTGTTGCTCACTATGTTCATTGCGCTGCTCATAATCTCAACCTAGCACTCAACGACTCTGTTAAAAATGTCCCTGGAGTGAAGCAGTTCTATGACACTGAGACGCTCTACAACTTTTTTGGTCACAGTATCAAACGATGGGCATTGCTCAGTGAGTTAATGACGCCAGAGAGCAGAACTATCACATTAAAACGCTTATGTCCCACTCGCTGGTCATCTCGCCATGATGCGCTTGTTGCGTTAAGGCACAGATATGGAGACATTATAAAAGCCCTCGTCAAAATATCCCTTACCAGTGACAAAAAGGATGAGCGCAATGAAGCAAGTGCACTCAAGAATGCCATAAGCACATTTCGATTTCTATTTTTGGTCAACATGCAGACCAAGATTTTGGAAAGCATAAATTGTGCTTCACAGTTACTGCAAGCAAAAGACGCGGATATTCTCAAAGCATCTACTCTACTGCAAAATGCCATCAGTGTTTTGGTGGAGTATAGGGGACAATTTGATGAGGCGAAGTCCGCCACTCTTGCCCTGGCTACTAAATGGGGAAGTCAAACACAGTTTGAAACAACCAGGGCCAGGAAAGTTAAGAGACACTTTGATGAACTTTCTGAAGACAGCCGCCTCACTGACGCAGAGAGCAACTTTCGGGTGAGCGTTTTCAATGCATGTCTCGATATAATCATCCAGCAACTGTCCCAAAGATTCACCAGCTTAAATGCAACTGTGAACATGTTTGAGGCAATTCACCCCAACACACTACTGCAAGCAAAGGATGAGGATTTACACCAAGCTGCCCAGCGGCTTAGAGAGCACTACAGTCGGGACATCGCCGCCAGCTTCCCTGGCCAGCTGCTTTCTTTCAGAACCTGTTTCAGGGACCAAATACCCAAACTAAAATCTGTCGCGGATCTGGTAAAAATGCTCATTGTTTACAACCCAGCAGTAACATCTACATTCAGTGAGGTTTGCACAGCCTTCATCTTATTTCTGACACTTCCTGTCACCGTGGCAACCGCCGAGCGCTCTTTCTCCAAATTAAAACTCATCAAAAACTATTTGAGGAGCACGATGAGACAGGAGAGACTGAGTGGACTGGCCTTGCTGTCCATCGAAAGTGACCGAGCCAAGAAATTGGACATACAGCGGATTGTGGACGAGTTCGCGGAGCGCAAGGCTCGCCGAGTACCCTTCGAGTAGTGCATGGTGAGTACACTTCAAATGTAATTTGTACAGTAGCCTACTTGTACGTGAATGTATGGGCCGCCGTGCCAATTTTACACTGCTCTGCTCTCATGGTGGCTGCTGGCTGTCCATGGTGAATGGTGTGTCAGAAATGTAGTCATTTTATTAGGCTATGTTTTCGTTGTCCTTGTTGGACTTTATGTCATGTTATATCATTATTATCTCTGATATATATTTGTATATATATATATATATTTCGTTTCTATACCCTTTGTAGAAACGAAATCTTAAATATTACACCTTTCTTTAGTTACTTTTCTTTCAAACATTGTTTTAAATTGTAATCTTACTGACGGAGCGACTTTTTACGCACGAGCGTCAGATTACCACCCCGGACTCCTGATATTTTTGTCAAGCTTTATTGTAGGTGCAATTATAAAAGGAACATCCCATCCTGACAGAAGCAGCCTGAGGCGTTTGATACAGGTTTAATATAAAAACTGGGGAATCTTTTCTCATACTTGCTCTTTCACCAAGACCCAACACTTTCTCTTCCCAGCTGGTGAGGTAAGATTTTTTGTAGCTAACATGCCAGGTAACAAGTCGATTTGCACTTTCTCAAATAGTTTAGCAACTGATATTATCCTAGTTGTAGTCCCAGTTCTAACTGTTCCTCCTTAGAGACACTACATCTCAGTATAATGGGTTATTTTTGTATGATTGTTATTCAAGTCTTATTTTATTCCTTTCTATTTAGTCATGCGTTGGTTTTAAGTGTTCATTTTTCACAAAGCTATGTGGCAGCGTAAATGTATAGTCTTACATTATTTTCTTTTTTATATGATATGCCATTAACGTGGCAGCCACAACAAACAGCAAAACACAGAACAAAAAATGTCATGTAATACCAAACGCTACTGGTGATGATGGTAGGGTGTGTGCACCCACACATACATCGTAAGACAGGTATTAACATAGACTTTTAGGGTCCAAATGTCCTGGCATGCAGGTCTTTGCAAACTCAGATAATGCTAATCTTTTAGTTGGTTTAGGACACAAACTAATATGATATGAATGTATTAAATGTTACAGAGGACAACAAATAGTTTGGTTTATTTTCTTTGGAAAAGTCTGTGCTGCTTTGATCTATGATGCCGAACATTAAGTGCAGTTGGACATATTTTGCTTGGCAAAATAAAAGATCAGTACGGGGGTCTTATGAGCATAGACGAAGGCGTCTCACAGTGTTTTTCATGTTTTTTGTTTCAAACTTGAAGTCCAAATGCCAAGGATCAATGCCTTTGGATCAAATTGAACATTTGCATGCTAATTATTTGTCGTATTTATCCACATTTTACGTTGGTTATAATGATCTGGTTTAATCTGCTGTTTGTATGCCCCACGCCCATGGCATGGTGGACAAAGGAAATGAAACAGCTATCACATAAACATCCAAAGCCAACTTTTTTCAAAGAACCATTTCTCATTTTAAAATGCTCTCTTTTCTGAACAGAGTTCAAACACTGCAGAATGCCTCATGCAGGAGTGTGTGTGAACATCATCAATGCCCGTCACCTGAAAGATGGTAACGGGACCGTCACTAACCCTCAAAAGTTTCTGGACCAAGACTTTGAGCAGCTGAAACAGTACTGTATGATTAAACGGGTACGGTACATCGACGACATGTTCCCCCCTGACGTGAGGTCCATCGGGACTGAGTTACTGAAGGCTGATGAGCTGAAGCGAGTGGTGTGGCTGAGACCACATGTGAGTGCTTCAGCTTTCAATTTCAAATCACATGTTTCTCTCCGCTAAATGTTCAACTGTTCATCCGTTCATACGTGTTTAATGTTGGGCTGGCACAAGTAATTTGTGTTAGCTCTTGTGCTAGTTGTTCTTAACGAGTAATGTCAACAAGTCCTCTCTTTCAGAAAATGGTTCCCAATCCAGTGTTTGAACTTGATGGGTTCTCCAGGTTTGACTTTGGTCAAGGCATGCTTGGTATGGAAACTGCTTTATTTATAACCATAAATCCATAATCCATCAATTGTTTTTCAAGCTGTTAGCATTCTCAATAGGTTGTAATCTGGAAACCCTTCTGTTCACATTTAACTGTCATGCCTTCTCCTTCTTATACACCTTCCTGAAAACAAATGTCCATTTCCCTCTCAGGAAACTGCTGGTTTCTTGCATCAATCGGAGCTCTGACGTTCCAGGACTCCATCCTTAGGCAGGTTGTTCCACATCAAACATTTAATGAGGAGTACTGCGGAATATTCCACTTCAAGGTACATCAACCACCTTGCCATCTGTATATCCTCAATAATAACCCATCTCATCTTATGATATATTGCTATTTAATTATTTATATTATCTCCTTTCACAACTACTCAGTTCTGGAGGTTTGGAAGATGGGTGGATGTTGTCATTGATGACAAACTACCAACTATCGATGGCAGACTGATCTTTGTCCGCTCCACAGACCCAACTGAGTTATGGCCTGCTTTGCTGGAGAAAGCTTATGCGAAGTATGGAAAAACAATGTTATGTTTCTTATTCCTGAAATGCATTTTCTCTGAAGTCGATATGTGTAATTCATTTCACGCCCACTTCTGTCAGAGTGTGTGGTTCCTACTCGGACATGAATTCTGGAACTACTGCCGAGGCCATGGTGGACTTCACCGGTGGAGTTCACATGTGTATTGATCTGACAGAACCCCCCCCACATCTGTGGGAGTTGATGTGCAGAGCTGGCCAATCCAAGTCACTGATGGGCTGTGGTACACATCAGGGGGTAAGAACGAATATACCATAACCAACACTGACTAGTGTCATGTGCTTCTGGGTTGTCCAATAGGCCAAAAACTCACCAAAAGACTCACCAAAGCATCTTAAGGCTAAAATGATCATGGCCCAAGTACATGGTTAGAATGTCATAGTTAGAAAGATTATTAAAGTATCTTTCTGGCTGCTTTAACGTTTTCACTTGTCACAACAGATAACTGAAAGCATAACTATGGTGATGTATGTGTGTCGATAACTGCCTGTTTACATGTGTACATGGGGACTGCCAAGTCTCAATAAATCGGGTTTGACACCTTTTTCGGTACCACTTTACAATAAGACTACCCTTATAAAGGATTCATAAAGAGTTTATTATTAGGTTATTAATTAGGTTGTAAACACTTTATTAATCATTAAGAACCATTCATAAACCAGTTCTAACATTGTTTTCATACATCAACACAGGCTCACTATTTGGCAAGATGACTAAGCCTTATATTGGCTACTTAGCGAGAATCAACTCGGTGAACAACAGATACCAAGGAAGCTGGCTGATGATGAAGAAGAAGTAAGCTAGGTAGCCAATATAAGGCTTAGTCATCTTGCCAAATAGTGAGCCCACATTTATTTGTCCTGCTAAGCCTTATATTGGCTACCTAGCTTACTTCATCTTCTTCATCAGCCAGCACCCTTGGTATCTGTTGTTCACTGAGTTGATTCCCCCCCCATCCATCTTGATGTTTCTTGGCATTTCTTATGACCATTTATTTATGAGTTACTAACATTTATAGTAGCCAAAAGGGAGCCTTATTGTAAAGTGTGAAACAAATCACCATTTATTAATGAGTTACTACCATTTCTAATAAGGCTTAGCAGTGCAGATAAATGTGGGATCACTATTTGGCAAGATAACTAAGCCTTATATTGGCTACTTAGCGAGAATCAACTCAGTGAGCAACAGATACCAAGGATGGTGGCTGATGAAGAAGATGAAGTAAGCTAAGTAGCCAATATAAGGCTTAGCAGTACAGATAAATGTGGGCTCACTATTTGGCAAGCAACCGGTCCAGTTGCCCTGTTTATCTCATGTCTTATAAAAGCTTATTAATGATTTATAAAGTGTTCACAACCTAATTAATAAATTAATTACAAACTATTCGTAAACCCTTTATAAGGGTAGTCTTATTATAAAGTGGTAACCATTTACATAGTACATAGTACATAGTTGATAATGACAAGGGATATCATTCAGGATATTACTACTTAATTGTCAAGCAAGGAACATACTGCTGCTTTTGATTCTGTACAGTATGTGTGAACTAGAACATTCAGAGAAATGTTGACTGTGTGACTGAAACTTGGGTGTGCGTCCCGATGCTAACATTACCCCTGCTGAGTTAGTATTAATAGCATTAGCTGTATTGTTAAGGTACAACAAAGAATATCCATTCATTTTAGCTCACTTTTAGCTGACTATTTTAACTGTTTATCTATTACATTTTTGGATTCTTGTTCTTGTTCCTGCATCGTTTCTGAACATCTTTAGATCACCACTTGATCAATCCGACAGGCGTGTTCAAAGATTAAAGCGTTTCCACGGCAATGCCCTGCCAGTGAACGAGAGACAGCCTGTCAGAGGATGTATTGATAATATTGTGCTGCATTATTGCTTCTAAGTAAAAAACTGTAACTCCAATCAGCTAAACATCCTACCCAGAGTATTTAGGATGCCAGATGAACACATCTGATGACTCTCCTGTTTACTTAATTCACCGAGGGATAAAGTAGTATGCACTAGTCTGACTCCAATAATAACATGTATCTAAATCTTCTAGGCCACATCTGACAACACGGTTTTACCAAATGGAATCGTCCAAGGACATGCTTACACTGTCACAGGTGTGAAACAGGTGAAGGTTTTTTTATTATATCATCATCCAGTATACATAATTTAGGTCCTGCAAATGTCTTTTGTTGATATTCAGAGTTTTGAGATAATAAAAGCTTAAAGGTGCAATACACGACATTCAGAGCATATCTATTATTCTCAGCTGGGATTGCTTCCCCACGGCTCTCACAGTGCTACAACAGAGCTGCTAACGATGCTAACAGTGCTAACAAAGTACGCGTAGAGTGTTAAAGCGGCCTTATTCTGCTTATTGGGGTTTTCCCTTCCCTGTAGTGTTATATAGGTTTTTGTGCACGTAAATGGTCTGCAAAGGCTAAAATCTCTGCTTTTCTCTCCCACATCCCACATCCCCCCCCCCCCCCCCACATATGCATATTGCTGTTTATAGCATCTTTAGGTTGGCCTCTACTGTATACTCGTAGTAAAGTGTAATTATTTTCATATCCAATAACTGTGTGTTTCCTCCGGTCATGCTGATCAGATGACGAGCCAAGGGCAACCGGTAAACCTGGTGCGTTTGTGGAACCCCTGGGGCGAACGAGAGTGGATCGGAGACTGGAGTGACAAGTAAAAATGACACAGTGACTGTTTCACAGAGACATTGCTTTGATCTGTTGCCATGGGAAATAGACTAAGATTCCTTTTCAATGACAAAATACATGTTTATTGTAGCACAAAGGCAAATTACTACATTAGCTTTTGTTCATCATGTTTTAACACGCTTGTGAAAATTCTGATCAGAGCAATGGGATCCTTTCTGAAGCCTTTCACTGCAAACTCGCACAACCATTTTATAACAACCTTTAATAAACTGGTTGTACCATTTTACAGCAGACCATTGCTAGGGATGCCAAGTTTTGACAGGCCTTCTACGTTCATATCTCTAAGGCTTTATCAGTTGTAAGGAAAAATAATGTATTTTATTTTTACCAGTGAATGCTATGCCAGTTACTAAAAAAATGGCATTGGTTTTGAAGTTTGCTAAATTACCAATAACTAAGGTATCCAATGAACCCAACTGAATTATGGAATCATGATGGCAGAACTGCTTCTTATTAAGGCCCCTTTAAAGACTGCTCAAATTATTTAATATATGTACTGTATGTTGTTGAGGTTTCCAAAACGTCAAATTTAAAAAGAAAGGCAACGTAAAGGAGGCTGAGATATCCTTACAATAAGTGCCTAGTATGCATTATGCTCCAAAAACAATGGAGCCCATATTTTTCACAACGAACATTGACACTTGAAAGTTAGACACAGTTATATTAACTGCAAAATTGTTGAGTTTAAGCCCAAGCGGAAATACTGTATATTTCTTCCTCAAAAGCTCCCATACTGTCAGTATTTGCAACAGTGCATCTGTTCAAAAAATCCCGGCCACCCCCACAAGGCGCACGTTTTGGAGCTTTTGCCCACTTCAAGAACCGTTACTTGACTCTTACTATAATGTGTATAATACGGATGCTTCACTGATAAATCTTCTCTTAAGGTCTCCTTTGTGGCAGACCGTGAGTCCTCAAGAACGCGAGATGTGCCTTACTGTGGCTGATAATGGGGAGTTCTGGTAAGCATGCCTCAATTTAGATTTGACAAAGTTAAGTCATTTCTTTCTAAAAATACAGAGTAGCAACGAAAAGCGATTGTAAACATTGTCTTACTTAAGTATTTTTCCTTTGGTGGATGAAGTGAATGAACTAAAACAACAATGAGTCATCTAAATTGATCTCTGATGTCACCAGGATGACCCTGGAAGACTTCTGTCGGTTCTATAGTGATCTGGACATCTGCTGCCTGTGTCCCGACTTCCTTGATGGAAATACATCTTGCCACTGGAAGACCTCCTTCTATGAGGGCCGATGGGTTGCAGGAACAACTGCCGGAGGATGCATGAATAACACAGGTATTTACAATCTGGATTTATTCAAAACTGCAGAATGTGGAGACATGATTTGAGCCAATTCGAAAATGTAGAGATTTTTTGTGATCGTTTTTAAATTGAATTGTAAAAATACATAATTCAATCGCAATTTAAAGGTATTCTATTATGCACTTTTTGATGTATTTTATTCATTCAAGAAGTCTCACAAAGTGTCAGAAAATGAAACCCTGTCTTTTCCTCCAACGGAGCTGATCCAGATTTACTGCGGTCATGACGACATTACTAAAATGTGGGATGGCTTTACTTGGAACTCCTGGCAACGTTCCGCCCCAACTGTTTCTGTATCAGAAACAATGCGCAACGTGTTTTGAGAGTAATATGGTCTGTGTTTACATTAGCAAGCATCGCTAACAGTCAGAGCTAAGACTGTACTGGAGAGAATATGTGTAAAGAAGCCGGATATAAAAAGGTACTCACCTTGTGGTAAACACAGGAGAGAAAACATTTGAGCTCCATACTGTTTCAGAAATAATGCTTGATGTGGTTTGGAACATAATATGGGGTTTAATCATGGCAGCATTCAGCTGAGTATCTGCTGGTAGACACTCTTCTCTTCACAGAGTTCACTGCTTGCATGCAGACGCTTCCAAGGGCGTGGCCAGAAGCAGCTCCAAAGGGGCGGAGCCATCAGCAGCTCGGGTTACATTTACGGACCGTACACACATCGCATGCTTGAACGGAGACGCTTCCCATTCACTTTGAATGGGGTGACGATACGCTTTGCTGAACTGCATTGCGGTTCCGTTGCTTCGCTTTGCCTCCGTTGTTCGTGCTGAAAGTTGAGAAAACGTTTCAACTTTTCAAGCGTCGACTGAAGCGCCAGCCAATCAAATCATATGCCAGTGCAAGCGCTAGCCAATCAAACTGCGTTCTTGTGTGTCCGGGGCGGGAGATTAATGTGATATATTATTGTTAAAGTGAACTTTAATTATGTATAATATTATTAAATTCTAATTGTCTGGCTTTAAAATCCCCCCAACAAGCCCTCACTAACATATTACCATGTCAGGGATAATGTGCTGCTACAGGGTATAGCTCACCCGGAATGGGTTCTTTTCTCCTTAATGACCCACCTATTATAGGGCTACTTACTAAATGATTGAACAATTTGACTCACAATATTGATTTTAAAAATCATTTAATTGATTCAATCCAAGTCAGTCACATCATGTTCCCTTGAGTGTTAACCTCCTGATCAGATCCTGGATCAGAGCGTCCTGAGCAACGTTCTGCTATCGAAAAAGGGCTGAAGGTCTAAATTGACCAATCAGAATCGAGTATTCAACTAAGCCGTGTAGTAAACTAATAGACCTTTTTTTTATATATCTTTGCCTTCCAGACCTTTTCTGGACTAATCCGCAGTACCAGGTCAAGATTGATGCATTACTGAGTGAATGTTCTGGGAAACAGGGTGAGAAGAACATGCTGGTATCTCTGATGCAAAAGCCTGACAAGAGGAACAGACGCCTGGTCCAAAATCTCCACATTGGATTCTCTGTATTTGAGGTAAACATTACACATTTTGCATTTATATTATGTGGCTCATGACATTCTACAAAGAAAACAACATTCACTCACTAAGAGCCTGTTTTTTGTTGGTATACGTCAAACTTTAAACTAATTTATTTTCCTCTTATTTATTCGAAGGTGACTGAAGAAGTAAGTAAGATTTTTATCCCAATCCTCATACACAGTTCATGCCCACCTAAATTGTAAAGCTATAATATAAAACAACATGTTTATACATTATTTATGACTGGTTTTACAGTACAAGTCAACGAAGGGAAAGTTCCCAGCCTCTTTCTTCAACCTGAACAGACTTGTCTACCAAACTAAAACCTACGAAAATGCACGTGAGGTGATGGGGTTCCTGATGCTAAAGCCTGGCGAGTACCTGATTGTACCGTCCACCTTTACTCCCAATGAGACTGCCTCCTTCATCCTGACCATCCTCTCCAAGGCAGAGACGCACGTCCAGTAAGCATTCTAAACTTACAATAACTCTTTAAAGGCTTGTACAAATATATACGCAACACATAATATGAGCCCATTAAAGAGTAAATGGTAGTTCCGCAAGCAGTGTTGGGAACACTACAATCAATTGATAGCGCATTCAATCTACATTGCAACTGCAAAGCACAGAGAACCAACTCCATTACACCTGTTTAAGGTATACTTCAACCCTTAACTGATCATGTGTATCATCCGAAAACGATATCAATGCTGTTCTTGTTGACCAGAACTGGCCACAAGCAATGTACTGATGTCTCTTGTTTTTCCTTTCAGTGAAAATTCTGATGGCCATGACCACGAACATGAGGAAGCGATGCAAGAGGTGTGCAAGATTTCAATAGATAGATTATATTATTATGTTGTTAACATTTGTAGCATACGAGACACAACTGTATAATTTGAACATTATTGCATTGGTTCATCTCAAGCTGAAACACTCAATATATTGCAGGACAAAGGAACTGAAAATAAGGAGAATGACGAAAATAAGAAAACCTTTTTCCGTCAATACTCTGACAAGGTAATTGATGTAGACCTTTTACGCAGAAAATGACAGTTACAGAGACTTTTCTTCATGCAGTGATTTTAACTACCTTTTAAATATAAAGGTAACCAAAGTTATTTTTAACTCAACATGTGAGCCAAATACTAAATAACTATTTTCTTGTTGTCATTCCCAGTACGAAGAAGTGGATGCTGAGCAGCTCCAGAGGCTTCTAAATGAAAACATTCTAAAAGGTTTCAAATATGAAAGTCTTGAGTAGCACGCACTCGGAGGTTTTAGCTCAATTAAAAGTCCTGTTTCTTTTCTACTTTTATTTAGGAGACATGAAATCTGGAGGCTTCAGCATTGATGCCTGTCGCAGCATGGTTGCTCTGATGGATGTATCCTTTAATCCAATCCAACTTTATTTATATAGCACTTTAAAAAACCTCAGACCAAAGTGCTGTACAGAGAGATAAGCTCACACAACATAATATAAATACATTTAAAATACAAGATACAAACACAAAACAAACCAGAATAAACGTAATAATTAAAAAATAAATAACAGCCATATAATAAAAACAAGAGACCGCTGAAAGCAAATAAAAGCAACAATCTACTTGTTTCTGAATGCCAAGGAGAAGAGGTGGGTTTTAAGACGGGATTGAAAAGCAGTCAGTGTGGGAGCCTGTCTGATGAGCAAGGGCAGGTCGTTCCACAGGTTAGGGGCGGCATCAGATAAAGCACGGTCCCCTCTGCGCTTAGACTTTGTTTTTGGCACCCTCAGGAGCAGCTGATCAGCTGCTCCTGAGGGTGCGAGTTGGCGTGTAGCTGTGTAACAGCTCAGAGAGGTAGGGCGGGGCCAGGCCATAGTGTTGAGTACCTGCCAAAACCTGCCTGCCCTTTTGCTAGTTTCACACTCATTAACACATGTAAAGGTCAGGCATGACACAGCATGTAGTACAGGGTTAGGTTAGACATCAATCCCTGGCAAACTGAATGGGGAGGAATTTGTTTGTCTGTATAAGAGGGTTGCACGCCCAACGTCAAAAGAACTAAGTATACATGAAAAGCTGACTGGTGGTTTCCTAATGGATCTGACATGTGCTCATTCACTTCATATCAGCAAAAGCTATAATGAGGTACGGGCATTCCGACTCTGATTTGTCGATGAAGGATCAGGATTGGGGTAATGGTATCAACGCTTTTAAGGAATACGCAGGGAGGCACGTAAGACATTGAAACGAATACTATAAATGAGAACATCAGTTTACTGCTTCAGGGGAAATCTCTCACAGTAAATGTAGTAGTAGTAGTAGTAGTAGTGTACCTGCCAAAACCTGCCCGCCCTTTTGGTAGTTTCACACTCATGAACAGATTTAAAGGTCAGACTGAGACATGAAACAACATCTAGTAAAGTTATACACCTTCATTTTTGGTTAGACATCAATCACTGGCAAACTGAATGGAGAGGAATTTATTCGCCTCTGGAAGAGGGTCGTCATGTACAAGGTAAAAATAACCAAGAAAACCAACAACTTTGAGTGATAGAGTTAGATTCTTTCCTGATTGAGAGTTCATATGTTCTTACGGTGTTCTACAAAACCCACTGTCTTCTGTTTTACCAGGACATTTTCTTCCGCACTGATGTTTCAAAGACAGGAACACTGTTACTGAACGAGCTGAGGAATGCTGTCATGGCTACAGGTAACAATCAGCCTAATTTTGTATGTGTTCTTTTTTGCAACTTGGGCTGTTGTGGGATCGTCTTTCAACTGGAAGATTATGGGTTGGACCCCAGCCCCTGCATTCAAGGTGCTCCGGAATGGAACGGATTTGTCAACATTTTTGCTTTTACACTGGGCTTTAGTCTTAAGTCTACACTGAAAGAAATGCATTTGGCCTCCAGGCGCAAAGTATAAAGGCTGCAGCAAACAAGTTTAAGCATGTAGCAGAGTCTTAATGGAAGGATTTGGTAAAGTTTTGACTAAGTATAGTACAGCATGCTTGTCGGTCAACGAAAGAAAAACAGAGCTTTACTCCGATTGTGTAATGTGAATCCCTGCTTTTGTGTTTGACTGACATTTACCTTGAACATTGAATTACTTAAACCCACTGCTGCCCGTTAGCATTTTGTATAATCCAAATGTTAACACAGAGAGTCGAAGAAAACAAACCCCAAAAACAAGGCAGGCAGTTGGTAAACGGTTTCTTAATCATAATAGTTTGTTGCAGCCCTAATCAAGCCATACCTAAACTCTTGTCCTATTTTTAATGGTCAGGAAAGAGGGTCAGCGATGACATGCTGAACTTGTTGGCTCTGCGCTATGGAGCCTCCTCTGGACACATCACCCTGGAGAACTTCATCAGTATGGTGCTGCGCTTCAACTGCATGAGCCGTAAGTACAGATGGGTAACCGATGACGCGAAACAACACTAAATAGTACCTAAACACGTATTATATTTAACTTTGAGTCTCTCTCTTGTGCTGTCACAATTTGAAATGACGTCAATAGACAAAACATGGACTACCAGGTTTACTCTTGTGGTTTAAAGTGACAGTTCTCAAGAACTAGCGGATGGTTTTCAATGAAATGTTGAATGTGTACTGGCAATCCTTTTGAGCAGTAATACTGGAAAACACAGAGAGGCTCCCGGAAGCTGGAACTGCAGTCCTGAAGGGTTATTGAGCGCTTAACCAAGGGACCAAACAATGTAAATACAGAGCAGATAAAGTGTTTACGCTGCATGCCAAAGTCAGTTTTCATGCACAGCCATTCTGTAAATGTTTTTGCCTAAACAGGGTAAGCAGTAAACTGAATCTAGAGTTAAGTTATTTTGACACTTTACAGATCGCTGTCTCTCTATCTTCCTGGCCTTACATGGCAGAGAACACTGGCCCAGCCTAATTATTTTCAGCTGAGGGCCGACAGTTCTGCTCGACTCTGTTAAGTTGACCACAAAACTAAAGCTGAGCTGTACTGGGTGGGACTCAATTGTAAACAACAGGAACTTTTAAGACTTCAATTTAACACAAAGCATGGCAAGGAAAGGCAAGGCAAATGGAACCGAACCAAACTTTACAGTACAACATACAAGAATCCGACAAAGACTAACTAAAACTAGGACTTAAATGCTGAACAAATGAGAAGATAAATGCAGGAATACAGAAGGTCTGATGGTTTCAGGGCTAACGAGGAACGGGTGAAACTAAAGAGACCGGGGTTGCAGTTGAATAGTCCGTTTAGCTTAGGAACCTTCCTAACGGAGTGAAATGACCCGGAAGTCCCTCAGTGGCAGCCATGATAAGTGCCGTTCGAATTCTCTAGATGATAGGAAAGGAGGTTTGAAACTTCCTTTATAACCTCCTTTAGCTTAGGAACCACTGGACCTCCCTTGACAAAAGGAGAGGAGAAAATGCTGCCCCACAATGCATTGCAGCCGCAGCATTTGCCGTCACACAACATTCGGCCGTTCACGGAAACAACCGATTATGACCGAGAAATTATATCATGAAAGTTACGGTGCTTATTAAGCATTTTAAAATGTATGTGGTAAGTTGCCAAGGTGCTTTGTTTTGAACGTTCATCAGTATTATAATCAAAGAGAGAAATATGAACGTTAGTTTTTACTGAAATGATCAAATAAAGTCAACATTTCACAGTCTTTACTGAGCTGTGTGGGGTTTGTTCAACTTTTAAAAGATGTTTGAATGGTGATATACACAGTGATAGATGTTAAGGACTACTGTTTATAATAATACATTTGTATTGATTTTAAGATCTTTTCATACAATAATACGTATTGGGATCATTTGTATTAATGTGGACCGGAGGGAGAGGGTGACGAGCAGAAGTTTCACTTTCCTTTTTTATTTCAATTCCAACTTTGGTCCTGAAGAATATGTTTCTCTGTTGTCCACGTTCATAAAGCAAAGCAGCAGCATCAGAGCACGGTGCAGAGTCTCTAGATGAGTTTACAGAAGTCCCTCGTTCTTATTATACATCCATGTTGTAGTCCGCTGTATAGAAAACTGTAGTTTCCATAATTTCCCCACCGCAGCAGACGCACATTTCTGTTCACAAATTCTGCTGCTGATCAGTGTTCCACTTGTGGATAATAGCAGGCTCCAGGTAACTCTTAGCATGCCTCCTGAAGGTCCCATACCCGATGATCTCCAGCTGCATGGCTCTGCATATCTATGAATAAATAGAAAAAAGGAAACGTTTTTGAAAAAGTCCACTGCTGTCATTTTTCATATGCTATCGATGTTAGAGATGGTAAAATACCTTTCGTAGTTGGAAGAAGGAACCCCCAGTGAAGTATGTAGCAGCGGATAATTGTAAGTTGCCAACCGGGGTACTTCCGATGACGGGCTGGCTCTCCCATTTTCTGAAGTAACTGCAGTTTGAACAACGCTGTGTGAATGCCACATAGGTCCCCACTTTTCTTGTTTGGACATCACAGTCTGTCTTACACACCGGACATTTTTCAAACGGCTGTCTGAGGCAGCTTTCAAAAACAATGTACTTTACGTCACGGTGCGTGGATTGTGCCTGTGGTCTAATGTAACAAAACCGTACGGTTAAATCACCCGGAGTATACTGTCTATGAGTACCACAATGAATACATACAGGTTGTGTACCCGAATCTCCCGCTGGTCCAAACAAAGTAGGAACAGCATCGTCCTCCAATATCAGCTTTGCAAGTCCGAAGCTAAACATTGTTACGTTTTTAAAGCTTTGGTCCGTGAAATGCCGCGCACACACAACAGTACCGGCTGGTAAATCAGCTGGAACAGTGTTAAAAAGGAATGTCAACCACTGACTTCGTCGTGGTTCTGCCTTCGGTACTGCAAACATTGTGGATTTCTCCAGACAAGACAGGCAACTGAAAAAGCTTTGAAAAGAAGCAGGTTTTACGACACTTAATATGGTCGGCTGGCAGAGGAAGTGACGTCACGCGGTGCAGCTACGTCACGCGGGGCAGGAAGTAAACAATGGAAACTGAGAAATCTCCAACGAGGCTTTTGGGGGAGGTCTTTTCTGTGTTAGAGTTTTACTCCCTACAGGGTGTACTTTGAGGGGTTTTGACTTTGCAGACTGTTTACATGCATGGACACCTTCATAACACACAAGGAGACGGGTAATAACCGGAAAAGCATGCAATGGGCCCTTTAAGACAGATAACAGACTTAGGGTTCGGTCGTAAAACGTCAACAGGCCGAAAGGTCAAATATCTTAAGTAAAGACAAAATTAATCCCTCACACATATCATATATTATAATGTATTATATTATTAAGTAATATCATACATTAACCCCATTATAGCAGATGCCACATTGAATGGATGAACACATTTATGCATCAATAATTACAACAGAGTATTTCTAAATACAAGTTGTAAAAATACTTATATGTATTTAATATTAATAACATAATGATTAATTTCAGATAATAATACTTTTCAGGGGGGTTTTCCTTTTCAGCAGGGTAGGCGTCTGAAATGAAGCGCTACATCTGTAGTGAAAATGTAGGCTCCTCTGAAGGGGGCCATGTCAACCTTATCACGTGTATATCTGGAAATAAGGATCAGAATGTCACCAACTTTGGTTTATATGTTCAGGGTGAGGCAAAGAATACACTAAAGCACATTTTGTACCGATACCTTTGTCCATCTTTGTAAAATATACAATCAAACACTGATACAATTTAGGCGGAAAGGAAAAATCCAAAAGGTATGTTTATACTTTTCTGTCATTATTAAAGTTAGGAGACCAATCCCCCAAAAAACCTTATTTATATGTACCAAAGAGTGTTATCTTATGATAAAAGTTGGTTATTTGACTATTAGGGGCTGGTAACCTCTTCTGTCACCAGCCCCTAACAGGTTGCTAGTGCAGCAAGGTCTTCAAACTGACAAATAGAATGGGCCCTATAGGTGTAAATGGATGAACGAAAGGACACAGACCATAGATTAAGGCAACAAACAAGATTTAATATAATTATTTGTATATAATATATATATATAATAATAAACCCATCTTTATCATTCTTAATGCATTTATCTTTATATTTAGTTCATCTTTGAATTAACATGGCGATAGGTCATATCGGTCAAAAACCATGGCAACACAACAGATTTTCCCCTCTAATGATAGAAATGAAAATATTCTTTTGAGAACACGTTCCGCAAGGTCGTTGAATGTTTGGAAACCTGATTAATTCAGACTCTGAATTAATGCCATACCATCTATGATGTATGCAGATGGTCCTCTTACATCAGGTAGGTGATATTCACTTGGCACAATTGACTCGAGGTTTTTCTCATTCTGCCATCATCATAGAACAAAGCAGAAAATGTCAGAAAATGTCAAAAAAAACAAAAAAAAAACATATTCTGTTATCCTCTTAGGCTCCACGGAACCGAAATTGCGTCATTTGCAGGAAACAACGTCTAAGGAACCTTAATATTTAATAAACTATGAATATTTTATATCCATATAACGGGAAAAAACTAATTTAACTGATCTTTTTCATTTATTTTTTCAAAAAAAACACACAATGCTAACAGTGAGCCTCTGAATTAGCCCCGAGCGAAAAATGCTAACCTATTACTGCACCGAAAATCACTCCTAGCTCCCTTATTACTTATCCTAGCTGCACATCCAACACATTGTTTATGATCGTAAAGACACAGAATCTCACCTCAACACTGAAAGATACAAACTCGCGAGGTTATCAACAAAAACGTACATCAAAACAAGTGGCACTAGGTACTAACATGCGCTAGGCTAACGGCTTACCTTCCTCATTGTCTGGTCTAAACTGGTCTTCAATGGCATTACAACGATAAAAACGATGATGTAGTTAATCCATAGGTTAATATCCAATGGGGCTGTGATTCCTGCAATTCCGTTATCTGCTGTCCGCTCTGTGCTCCGTGCGCTCTGGGTCCTGCAATACCATCCATTGAACACCTAGTCCAGCAATACTAGCCTTTTTAGGGCTGTTTTCGACAGATGAGCGTGTGTATGCCAGTTTAATTAGTTGAGCTATAGAACACCCCCAATTCTCCATTGTACGTCATAATAATAGCTACCATTTAGTTTGGACGCGATTGCGTTAATTAATAAGGTCACACTGTGTCAGTAAATACATGTGTGAGCTAGTAATCTGGTAGTGCTGCAATATTTACCTCTCTCTCAGCAGCTGAAGCAACTCGTTTGGTGGCTCGAACTTCACGTTTGTTGACACTGTCATTGTCTTGCGCGGCCGACGTGCTGGGACGGTCGGTGTTCCCGACTGCATACGTTGAGAAATCGAATATTGTGGGAACAGATCCTGGCTTCAAATCCGATGTTTTGTATTGAACCAGGCATCCAGACTCATCAAACCTCATTTTGTGGACATAATCGTAATTTTTAAAGTGTTCGCTGCACACACGTGCGTACTGATTCAGCGGCGGATCGGACCATTTCATGGAAATAACCCATGCTTTGAGCAGCTTCTCATCCGTTAGTGGCAGCCTATGGAAATGTACTTCTTCCTTCTTCGTATAAAATCCATTTGTGCAGCCTGGGGCAATACAATAAACTCCTGACGACGACCGTTTTCTTTTAATGTAAACTACTGGTGCATTGCACGCCATGTTGTTTGTTATTGAGCTTTGGCGCAGGAAGCCGTACCCACTCAGTGACGTCACTGGAAAAGTCCCGGAGCAATGGAAGCGCCCATGGTCATTAGGCACGAATTTCAAAAAATAAATTTGCGTATCTCGATCGTTTACATTGGAAATAGACTAGATAAATACATTTCCTAATGGGAATATTGTCGCATGGAAAGCAGTTTGAAAAGTGTTTCCATTTCCCTTTAAGGCAAATTTTAGGAATGATAAAAAGTAGTCTAAATCCTATAGGCTAAATGTCTTTCCCTGATATACCTGGTTTAAATGTAAGAACAATAATAGACTTTATAAAGCAAATTTGACTAAATGCTGTGTATGTATTTTGAATTTATGGTTTAATTTTAACTAATGTTTGATTTGTTCAGTCAAACATGTTCATTTATGTCATATGAAAATGCTGTCATGCAAGCCTGTTGGCTCACAGTAGGCCTATCGCCATGTTAATTAAAAGATTAACTAAATATAAAGATAAATGCATTAAGAATGATAAAGATGGGTTTATTATTATATATACGTTATATAAAAATAATTATATTAAATCTTGTTTTTTGCCTTAATCTACGGTCTGTGTCCTTTCGTTCATCCATTTACACCTATCGGGCCCATTCTATTTGTCAGTTTGAAGACCTTGCTGCACTAGCAACCTGTTAGGGGCTGGTGACAGAAGAGGTTACCAGCCCCTAATAGTCAAATAACCAACTTTTATCATAAGATAACACTCTTTGGTACATATAAATAAGGTTATCTGGAGATTGGTCTCCTAACTTTAATAATGACAGAAAAGTATAAACATACCTTTTGGATTTTTCCTTTCTGCCTAAATTGTATCAGTGTTTGATTGTATATTTTACAAAGATGGACAAAGGTATTGGTACAAAATGTGCTTTAGTGTATTCTTTGCCTCACCCTGAACATATAAACCAAAGTTGGTGACATTCTGATCCTTATTTCCTGATATACACGTGATAAGGTTGACATGGCCCCCTTCAGAGGAGCCTACATTTTCACTATTTTCGGTTATGGGAAGGTTCCATACATCAACCACATTTTTTTATTTTGCAGTAAAATATTTATATACAACAATTCGTTTAATATATTACAGATATTAAAGAAATGAAAAAACATGGTTGTGCTTTGTTCTACCTCGGGTAGGGGTATCTCGATAACTGAAGCCTTTTTTGGGGGTTTGTTCCTCTACTATAAGTCCTTTTGAGTTCTCCTATCCACTATCCCTTAACCCTGTGACGTTTCACACAGAGGTCAAGGAATAGATAGACGATAGGAGCTGATTTTTGAACTATTCGACCGCAACCCTGGACAGACAATCAAAACAGGTGGGAAAACACACAAAGACAGGAAGTTAAAAACAGACATGACACATGCACAAAAAGTTTAAAAAAAACAGAAGAAAAAAACGCAAAGTAATCATATCACTCAGATTGACCCCTTTATTCCAGATCGGATTTTTTGAATGGCAGTGAAATAGAAAAGGAAGGGGATACATCGACACAAGCTACATGTGTTGCACTGACTGGAGACCACTCACACTACCTCAGTGTGACAGCAGACCTAATTGATAAAAAATGGCAACTGCACTTGTTTGCGTTAGGTGTGGTGAAAACAGAGGAAATGCTTTTTGTTGAACCATGCTCCAGTTTGAAGTCTTGAAGTTACAAAAGAGTGGGGGATAGTGGACACGGTTACCACTGTAGGAACAGATAGTGCTCGCAGTATGTTAGCGGTAGCAACATACTGAGCATATGTTCTGTGTAGCCACATTATACAGAGGGGGACCACAGGGGCTCTCTGTGTCAGCGGTTTGTCAATATGACAACAATTCAGAAATCAGGTTATAATAACATAAAATACCCTCTCTTTCTTACCAGTTTGTCGTGCATTTTTTTATGACAACACCACAAAATACAAGTAAATGCTAGAATTTCTTGACACCCTGACAGATACAGTTACTGTTTCATTTACAGTTGAGTGAGTGCTGTAATACAATGTGAATCTTTCTCAACAGAAATCTTTGGCAAGTTGTCTAATGAGAAGAACATGACTCTTCTTGAATCAGAGGTAAAAAAACATTTTCAGAGGTTTTTAATATTCAAATCTGCCCAGCTGTTGATCTGGAACTAAGGGTGGAACCTCAGATTGGCAGAAAATAATGTCTGTTTCAATACAATATTAAGAGTTTGTTCTAGAGAATGTTGGATTCTGGTACTACACTTTTACTTTTCTGTGATGAAATGCAATGAAATAATACTTTACCCTTCCTTAATTTGCAGTGGATGTACCTTTCGATGTACACTTAAACTGAAATGGCGGCAGGATGCACTTGGAATCACAGCAGCACATAAAGCTGAAGAAAAGTTGTGCATTTGTTTACAATCCTATGTTCACACGGAAAATAATCATTTCTGTTTGAAGGTTTGAGGTAACTTTAGGTATATTTCTTAGGGTTTAGGGCAAATATTAGATTAATAAACATTTTCTTTAGGAATTGGATTTGCAAGCTTTTCCAAAAAGTGAGAGACAACCCAAAGCAAGCTGACAAGAACATGCATGACATATTCTGTATACGCAAACCCCAAAAGTAAGCATTGCTCTGGTTCTATGGACAAATAGCCAATGAGATGTTTTCAATTGGACTGTGTGACGGGGTTCTAATTGTCCGTCCGAAAACACTGGCCTAATCGGTTGGGTAAGCTCCAAAACTTTATTTTCAGCAGAAAATAAATAAATAGCGAACCAGCACAAGTTAGACAACAAAATAAAAATCACGTCCCAGCTGTTGCCTTCTCTGCAACATTCCCCGAGTTCCCCTTCCAGGGCCAACCCCAAACGTAAATTAAATAATTGCATGGTTCATAGCAGGAATTTAAAACATGGAAGTGATGCGCCTCAGTCTTTTCTCCGAAATGTTTGGTGTGTTGTGTGTGTGCGTGTGTGTCGGCTGTCAGTGGCGGAGTCAGTCACTCATGTGATCCGCTCCGTCACAGACTGATTCAGAAAATAATCTCTGTGGCCAGGGCCGGCCCTGGCCAATTTGCCGCCTTAGGCAAGATTTTAGCTGGCGCACATAAACTATATATATGGGTGCTGTACGCAATATATGCGTAGTTCTGTTAGTATAAGATAATAAGATGTACTTTGTTGATCCAAAATCAGGATTTTGTTTTTAAATTTCTAACTTTTTGTTTTGTTTTAGTTTTTTGGCGCCCCCTATGAGTTGATGCGCCCTTAGCATTCGCCTAAACTGCCTATGCCGAGGGCCGGCCCTGTCTGTGGCAAACAAACGTTACTTACACATTTGATTTTTATGATTTGTGTGTACATACAAATTGCCGTAAGTAAAAAGTGAATGTTAGGCTACAAACCAACAACACACAAGGGTTAGGGTTAGGGTTAACCCTCCCCTGCAACTGCCACTTGGCCTCCGCCCAGTTCTGGATTAGTCATGAGGTGGGCGGTGTAGTCACTATAGCAACAGAAAACGTTGTCTTTATGGTTGTCACTCTAACTAAGCTTAGACTTCTTACGTTAGTTAAAAATACTGTTCAAACTGAAAATCAGATTTCAATCAATGCATTACAGATTTGAGCATCAAAGCACAGTTTTATTAAAAACAGAACTGGAAGATGACGACAACAATTGTATCAAATCAACAATTATGGGTAATGGGTGTTAACAAAACTGTGATTTTAACATATCTTATATCTCAATATATTTGTGTTATACTGTGATTGTGGATTTTGTGTGTGTTTGCAGCCATGCTAGCTCTGGTCAGTCCTCTATTTTATATCCCAACAACTATTTGATGTATTGTCTATATTTATGTTAATATCCATGGTGCCACCAGTATGTAGCATAATACATTTGTTGATTATATTTCTTAGACGGATGGATTTTCAATTAAATTTGGTTCAGACATGCATTCTCCCTGAATACTTTAAAAAAAAAAAATGGTATTCACATTGGTGATCCCTTACCTTTACATATAGCCCCACCATCTGGACATACTTATAATTGTCCAAACCAAACATTTTTGATATATATATATTTCTAACTGGCAAATCTTGGCATCCTAATATGCAAATCAGTAATAGCATATTAACATTGGGCATGCTGACATTAGCAATTAGCTCAAAGCACCACTGTGCACAAACAAACACAGCCTCAGACTGGTGCTAGCATGGCTAATTGTTAAGTCTATAAGCTGATATTCATGATGGGATACTTCTACATTTTATGTTTTTGGTGGGAATAAACTTTGTACTTTACAAAATAAAGACATTTTCCAAACAGTATAAATATTTCTTTCTTTCTTTGCAGATTTCTTTAAATAGAAATCCCTTATTAGGAAAGAGGCTCCTTGAATGTGGCACACAGATAAATCGTGCATCGCAGGACTATCACAAGCAAAGCAATCCATTTGACTACAAATGCACCAATTACTCATTTAACTGAGAAGCACCACAACGGGTGTTTGGTGTTGAAATTGACCTGATATAGAAGCTGGTCTTATTAATTTAAATATGATCTATAGCTTCAGCTATGAAGAATAAGTCAGTTTTGCTGCGTAGCAACGGCTGAAACTGCAATGAGCAACGTAATATTGCCATATTATACCGTTTTTGTGGGGTTTTCTTTTCTTCACCAAACAAACAGTGCATAATGTAAACTAACGGCTATTTAAAGAGTTAACATTCTGATAATAAATTAATATCTGATAGTTGTTATCAAGACTAATAAAGTTGAAAAAAATCACTATATATTTTTATAGCAGTTTTTTAACGTGGCATGATTTTAATTCTCTAAATGCACAGGCCAACAAAGCAGCGACAAACTATAATGTGGGTCTTGGAAATCTGTACCACTAGATGGCGACAGATGACAATTAAAACATGACAATTATCCACTGCCACCCAACACAGCTTTCACACTGAGACATGATCTCTTACTCTCAATATGATAGGACCAATGAATTGATGAGGATTCATTAATGATATCAGTTAATATGCTCATGACTTAAGAGCAATGACAAGCCAATGAAAATGTGGCTTAATAACCATGAGTTCCTTAAACTAAACTGTTAGACTTCCAATAACAACCAGGTGAAATAATAAAGTGTGTTTTCCAAACTCTCAATCTACAAACACAGTCACTCAGCCCTGATATGTACTCCCTTTAAACCCAGGCAGACAGCAGCTGTATAATACTGCGGTACTTAAAGACTGAGACTGAGAAGCACTGATCAATAGAGTCATTTTCAGCAGTCTGAGAGATTATCCACCTCACTGCCCACTCATGACACACACATACATGCACACTGACATGCACGCACGCACGAAGACACCCACACAGACACAGACACACACACACGTCCTCCAGCCAACAGCCTCCTCAGACTGTCTGTGGATCCATATTTGTTTTACAGGACATTGACTGAGAATATGTTCCCTGTTTGATAATGTCTGAAAGCTCCTTCCTGTCCTTCCTTACACCAGCCTGCCATTAGCTTTTCTCCCTAAAATATGGGTTTTTATTCAATCTTTTCCATTTGATTTACATTTTTGAAGGAACATTTGATCCTGTGAGGTGCATAAACTACAAGTGAATAAATAAATGTGGAAGTACACGTCGACCAAGTGTCAGTCAATTATGCGTTACAAATTGACCTTTAGGTCACAATGGTGATATATAATTAGAGAGCGAGTTAAAATGATGATATAAGAGAGAAAAGTCACCATGTTAAAGTCCTTTTTTGGACACATCATCAAATACGTTGTTGTCAGAACTCCGTAGTAGTCAATCATAACATCTGATCTATTTTTTTCTGAGGCCAATGAGCTTCCATACTTTAATGGCAGGTTGAAGGCTCCAGTCACTTATGGCGCATTTCCACTGCAGTGCGTAGCACGGTTTAAGCGTGCCGTGCCCGGCCCGTTTTTTGTTGCGTTTCCACTAGGGGTAATTCCGGCTAACGGGTACTGTTTCACAGTTTTCTGGCTCTCCAAAATCGAGGTCTTTCCGGGCCAACAACCGGGCTGAGTATGCTAAACTAGAGAGAGAATCACTGGCAACTACAACAAAATGAACATATTTGACCGTGATTTAATTGTAATACACGTTTTAAATGATGTAACAACATACTGATATCGGTTAGTAAAAACCATGAATTAATGCTTTGACAAGTCTGCAAACTTTTTAAAATGCGTGTTTTCTGAATGGAGATCAGCTGAGCTAACGTCCTTCTGGGACCCGAGGAAAAAAAGTGTCTTCCAATTTCCTTTTTTTTGTGATTTCCTACATATTTAGGGTTAAAAAAACATCTTGCAATTTATACTTTTTTTTATTTTTAAATGTTACAGTATGTCCACTGTAGAGGACGTCGGGACCATATTAGTTTGAAAAGACTAATGTGATATTAATACAAGAATACATTCACCTTTATTTAAAACATAAATAAGTAATTGATCTGAACATTGCTGTTTATTTGGTCACTAAAAAACTAGATTGGTTTTTGGTGAATCTTTCCAGATTTTCAAAGACTTTGTAGTCGATGTAGTGGGAAAAGTACCTCATTGACTCCAGTCGGCACGGGCTGTAGGGTCATCTTGACTAGTTTGATGGATGTGGTCTCCATTTGACCTTGCTCATAGAAACAAAGCTTGCATTCCTGAGGCTATTCTCATTTTTCATGGCTCCACTTAAAATAAAACAACAATAAGACATACATGCTACTCTTGGCCCACATGTGGGGCCATCTCTTTCCAGCTCATCCCTATCTGTCTCTCTGTCTGTATCTGTGCGCTCATGGAGCCTCCTGCAACTTTGAGAGGTCCAAATCTGAATCTCCCTTAACTATCTGGTAAAGAAAATGTCTGCTTCAGTTCCGTCTCCTGCAACAATATTGAGTCATAAAGTCCATGAAGATGGTCCTGACGTCCACTAGAATGGACATTTATAAAAGAGCTGTTATTTTAAAACTTGAATTATTGAATTGCTTTCAGAACTAATTATATAGTTCCTCACATGTTAATAAACAAGAACATATATGATTTTCATGGTAAAAATTACAATTATTCAACAATATTTGACTTCTCCTGCTTCTATATATCGTGTCAGTGGCCTCTGAATTTCTATCCACCAGGGCGTGCAATGATTTTGCCTTCTTTTTCACTGACAAAATTCAGAAAATCAGACAAGCAGTCAGTTCCTCTGCATCAGGAACAGCAAATGTGTTGTCTCTGTGTCCACTTAACATCAATTCAGACATCATGACACAATTCCATCAGATTAATGATAAAAACCTAGAGGACATTATAAAACTTCTGAAATCCTCCTCCTGCTGCCTTGATATTATTCCAACAGGATTTTTCAAAGATGTTTTGCCTTGCATGGCCTCAGAACTACTTCATATAGTAAACAAATCTCTTCACTCAGGTATTTTTCCACAGGCCCTGAAAACTGCAGTCATTAAACCGCTCTTAAAAAAGAATAATCTAGATGCTTCAGTAATGAACAATTACAGGCCCATATCAAACCTCCCATTTCTATGTAAAATCTTTGAAAAAGTTGTTTTTCAACAGTTGAGTAATTTCTTGCATTTAAATAACTGTTTCGATGTGTTCCAGTCAGGCTTTCGTCCAAACCACAGCACTGAGACTGCTCTTGTAAAGGTCTTTAATGACATCCACTTAAACACAGACAGTGGCAGATCTTCAGTGTTAGTATTATTAGATCTCAGTGCTGCGTTCGACACTGTTGACCACAGCATATTACTAGACCGACTGGAAAACTGGGTGGGACTTTCGGAAACAGTTCTAAATTGGTTTGAATCCTACTTAAAGGATAGAAACAACGTTGTTTCTATAGGTAAATACACATCTGAGTTGACAAATATGACATGTGGGGTTCCTCAAGGCTCCATCTCGGGGCCTCTTCTCTTTAACATCTACATGCTACCACTGGCTCAGATAATGAAGAACAACAAAATAAGTTACCATAGCTATGCAGATGACACACAAATTTACGTAACAATTTCACCAGTAGACTATGCTCCAATTCAAACACTGAGTAAGTGCATTGAACAAATCAATGACTGGATGTGTCAGAACTTTCTCCAATTAAACAAAGATAAAACTGAGGTAATGGTTTTTGGAGCCAAGTCAGAACGTATAAAAGTTAGCGCTGAGCTTCAGTGTGCAATGTTCAAACCAACAGATAAAGCCAGAAATCTAGGTGTAGTCATGGACTCTGATCTGAGTTTCAACAGTCACATTAAAACAGTTACTAAATCAGCCTACTATCACCTAAAGAATATATCTAGGATTAAAAGACTAATGTCACAGCAGGATTTGGAAAAACTTGTCCATGCCTTTATCTTCAGTAGACTCGACTACTGCAATGGTGTCTTCACAGGTCTCACTAAAAAATCTATTAGAAAGCTGCAGCTGATTCAGAACGCCGCTGCTCGAGTCCTCACTAACACTAAGAAAGTGGATCACATCACTCCAGTTCTGAAGTCTTTACACTGGCTTCCTGTGTGTCAAAGAATAGATTTCAAAAATATTGCTGCTGGTTTATAAAGCACTGAATGGTTTAGGCCCAAAATACATTTCTGACCTCCTGCTAAATGATGAACCATCCAGATCTCTCAGGTCTTCAGGGACTGGTCAGCTTTCTGTCCCCAGAGTCAGAACTAAACATGGAGAAGCAGCGTTCAGTTATTATGCTCCAAATATCTGGAACAAACTCCCAGAAACCTGCAGGTCCGCTGCAACTCTTACTACTTTTAAATCCAGGCTGAAGACTTTTCTTTTTGTCGCTGCTTTTAATTGAACTATTCATATCTTAAACTGCACTGTAACTTTTATCCATGTATTTTTTCTTTTAATGTTTATTTTATTAGCTTTTCTTTTTTAATGCTTAATGTCTTTCATTTTTTGTAAAGCACTTTGAATTGCCTTGTGTTGAAAAGTGCTATATAAATAGCCTTGCCTTGCCTTATATAATGTTGTTTTTGGTATGCCAGCCATTTTGGATGAAAAGAAAGAGGAACTTCCCAGCATGCAATTTTAACCAATGACATATCACTGGAAATATTCGCCATGACACAGGCAGTCTGTGGTTTGTACAAGAGCTGTATAATAGATTATCTAAATAAAATAAATAATTCTCTCTATAGGGCACTGGTTTGTACTAACCCACAATATTTACATGGATATAAGCCCCGCCCCCTCTCCAGCGCGTCCTGTTTGAATGACAGTCACAGGAGTAAACACAGCTGACAGCCGCGGTGAAACTCCAGCGATTATTAGAGCAATGCGAATATTGGCATCGCGTCCGTTGTGAACGCAGCATAATGCAGTTCAGAGACCAGACCACTGCTCTGACGCCTTTAAAGCAACTTCGAGATGTTAACAGTGTGAGGGGCCCAAAGGCCATGGTGTCCGACGTAGGCTACAATTATTTGTGGGGCATGATGACGGCCAGCCGCCGTGAAAATACCACCCTGGCCAATACTGTCCCACTCAGTCAGGTCAATACAGGCTGAACCTGGGTCAGTTGCTCATAGTCTACTCTAGACATCAGCAGCTGTCGGTTACAGTGAAGACTGTTAGCAATTCTTGAACCCTGAGAGCAGGAGAGACTGAAAAGAGTCAAGGGAAGCTTATAAAAGTTAACAGCATTTAATTACACAAAAGATGCGGTGGTGTACAAATGAAATTTGCGAGAGGAGGCTCTCTCCCCATGCGTCCAGTCAGCCGAGGTCAGGGAGAAGAAGAGAGGGTTTGCTCTTCCTGTGGTCATCCAAGGTCTTCTCCTATTGGCCGGCGTCGTCGGGGGGGCGGGTCCAATGCAATTCCAGACTTTTTGTTGCTAAATTACATAATTCTGGTGTCTGTGGTTCTATTTTGTATATGGCTTCGCCCTCTAACTCTAAGGCTGAAACACTTGTAGTCCACGCCCACCCGCAAGGTGGGCCCCACCCTCGGGCTTCCTTCCGGTATAAATAGGAAGGAGGCCCGACAATCTGCTCCCTCTTTTCTTCAGCAAACCAGCACAGTCAATCAATCAATCAATCAATCAATCAATCAATCAATCAATCAATCAATCAATCAATCAATCAATGTTTATTTATATAGCCCAATATCACAAATGTTACATTTGTCTCAGTGGTCTTCACAGTGTGTACAGAATATCAGTATGACAATACGACACCCTCTGTCCTTAGACCCTCACATCGTACAAGGAAAAACTTCCGGAGAAAACCCACAGTTTAAAGGGAAAAATGGGAGAAACCTCAGGGAGAGCAACAGAGGAGGGATCCCTCTCCCAGGACGGACAGACGTGCAATAGATGCCGTGTGTAAATTACACAGTTACTGAAGCACAGCAATTGAGAATCATCATGACAACTGCGTCTGTGATTGTCTCTCATGTGGCTCTGGGTTCATAATGAGTTATGACCAGCAGAGATAAAAGCAGTATGCGAATCCTGCCTGGGGTCAGAGCACGCGTATGCGTATCCTGGACGGGGGAGACAGAGTCGAAGCAGGGTGCCAGCTTGGCGGCCGAACATGCTTTCCCCCTCTCCGTCACCACAGCGCGGCGGCGAATAACATCGCGCGGCTCTCCAACTCGGTGGGGACACTGGTAGAGCGGTCCACCACCGAGGCAGAGGAAATCAGCAAGGAGGCCAGCACAGCGCTCATTCTGTGCGCGTCCGTCGCTGTCTCCCAGGCGAGGATTTCCGCGTGGGTGACACAGATCCAGCACCACCTCGGGCTGACCACCTCGGGCGTCTGTTACGGAGACGGCCAGAAAAGTGCTACTGGACGCTCCAATCAGCCCGGACGGGCTGTTCAGACCCCAGTTCCACGCCATGGTGGAGTTCATGAAGACGGCCGCGGAACAGGCGGACGACATTCACCAGCATGTACAGCTGGCTCCAGCCGGCTGAGCTGCCACAGTGGCATCAACGCCCACAGCAGCCGCGGCGTCTACGCCGGCCACAGGAGGCCGCAAGCGGAGAGACGCCCACAGCAACCGCCTCGGCGTCAGACTCGCCCTTCGGCGGCTGCAGGGGCTCCGTCCCACGTCTCCGCTCCCCCGCCACCCCAGAGACAGGGTCTCCCGGCGGCGAGTCAAAGGGGAGTGAGGCTCCCCCGCTCCTGGTCTGCTCCGCGAGAGCCTCCGAGGAAGCAGAGCCGGTAATTAAGCCGGCTGCCACTAATCTGTTGATTAAGTAGACGGCAGGGCTCCCTGCAGAAGCCTGCCGGTTTTAACCTATCGGTTAATAACCTGCAGAGCTTGCGGCATTCCTCTGTCCGAGATACGCTTACATGGTCATAATAACCCATGAGCGCCGTTTTAACGCCTCATGTGGACAGCACTGCACACACCTCCACTCATCCCCTGAGCGTGTACGGGCCTCGTGATGACAGCCGGAGTGAAACGCAGCGTGTGGAGGCTTCCTCGCAGTCCTTTCGCGGCTGCCACTTATCTGTTGATTAAGTAGACAGCAGGGCTCGCTGCAGAAGCCTGCCGGTTTTAACCTCGGTTAATAACCTGCAGAGCTTGCGACATTCCTCTGTCCGAGATACGCCTCCTACACACGGTCATAATAACCCATGAGCGCCGTTATAATGCCTCATTTGGGCAGCACTGCACACACCTCCATCCCCTGAGCGTGTACGCGCCTCATGATGAGAGTCGGAGTGAGACGCAGCGTGTGGATGCCCCCGCGCAGCCCTTTCGGTCCAAGCTCACCTTGGGTTGCCTCACGGGCAGGGGCGGCAGGGGCGGCAGGGGCTCTGGTGTGGCTCGTCACCATGACGACCAAAAACACATCTCGAGCACGTGCGCCCGCTATCAGAGTTTTTCTCAGAGTGGCAGCGCGTGGGTCTGATGGACAGATGGATGAGCAGGCTGATCAGCAGAGGATACGTCCCCCCCCCCCCCCCACAGTTCAATGGGATACAAGAAACACTCCTGTCCTCCCAGAAGCTATGTCGTGCGCTCCAATCCGAGCCGCTGGAACTCCTGTTGAAAGAGGATATTTCCAGGGTTCCTCAAGGGGAAGAAAATCAGGGGTTTTCACTCCCGTTATTTTTCTAATCCCGAAAAAGACCGGGGGAATGAGACATCCTCGATCTGTCAGTATTCCACATGCTGACGATCAAACAGGGGCTGGAATGTGTTCACCAGGACGACTGGTTCACTTCCACCTGAAGGATGCATACTTCCACGTACCCCTCATCCCGAAACACAGGAAATTCCTGCGCTTTCTCATTTCAGGAAATATCAGACCAGACAATCGTCTGCCGTTCGGATATTTCCTGGCTCCTCGCATTTTTGTGTAGAGAAGGCTGGAGCCACTATACAGAGGAGGGATGAGAGGGTGGTTTCCTCTGGACGACCTTCTATTTTCTGGCTCGCTCCAGGGAGGAAGTCGCTTTACAGACGTTACATTCGTATCGCATCTGTCAAAGCCTGGGTTTCATAATAAATTGGAAGAAGAGCTGTCCTCTTCCCTCTCAGACAAACGTTTTCTGGAGTGGAATTAAACTCAGCCAGCAGAGCGCGGCTCTCGCGGCAGCGAGTGGAGGAACTAACAGCTCTCCTCCGGCGTGTCACAACCCACACAGCCCTCTCCGGGACGCAGGTGCTCAGCGTTGGCGTCAGCTGATCACGTGGGGATTCCCCTGGGTCTCCCCCACAGGTGGAGTCTCCAGAGGTGGTTCATTCGCTGCAGAAGCCTGCTGTTTTAACCTATTGGTTTATAGAGCTCGCGGCATTCCTCTGTCCCAGATACGCCTCCTACACACGGTCATAATAAATCCACGAGCACCGTTATAACGCCTCGTGTGGACAGCATACACACACCTCTCATCCCCTGGGCATGTCCACGCCTCATGATGAGAGACGGAGTGAGATGCAGCGTGTGGAAACTCCCTCGCAGCCCTTTTGCCTCATGGGCAGCGGTGGCGATGGCGTGGCTCGTCACCATGATGACCATTACGGCACATCACAGAGAAGCCTCCCCCCCCCAGCAGTTCCATGGGATACAAGAAACACTCCTGTCATCCCAGGAACAGTGTCTTACGCGGTTTTTACTCCGCTATTTTTCTAAATCTCGGAAAAGAACGGGGGAGTCAGAGAAATGTATATTCCCGGCTAATTGAACCGAGGGGCTCGCAGAACGCAGCAGCCATTGTATGCGAGGAGTATGGAGACTCAGACCTGTGTCACCCAGACTGGCGCCTCAGTGGGATTTGGCTTGGGTGTTACGCGCACTAAAGCAAAGCCCCATTTGAACCTGATCAGGTTTATACCGGAAGGAAGCCCGAGAGTGGGGCCCACCTAGCGGGTGGGCGTGGACTACAAGTGTTTCAGTACTGCGCGGGGGCGCAGGGGGATTACCCAATAGCGATAGCCTTAGAGGGCTGCGCCATTTACTCATAGAAACTGGGGTTACAGTAGGTAACCTCAGTCATTTAAACATTCCCTAATAAACGTGATTTCAGCGTCAGTGTTAATCCCAGTGTGTTTAGGGTACAACATCACGTCATTTCACCTTCTATTCCCGGTTTGAAAACGTAGCATTTCGCCACATGCTAATACTAACCGGAAATTAAGAATTTCCAGAATGAAAGTGTTAAATTAATAGTTAGTGTGAGCTTCCGGTTTTTTCAGAATAAAACTGATTTAAATGAAATACTAGTATAATAGTAATATAATAATAGTGTCACATTTATTTTAATATCTAACAAAACCAACCAAACTAAGGATCCACGAGGCTTGGTGCTTAATTCGTTTTTTGGGTCATTCCAGAATTGGAGGACAATTTAGACACCAACATTTTTGAAAAATGAACCTTTTATTTTATAATTTTTTTTTATGTATATAGGAAAAACAGACAATAAACCATTAAAAAAAGTGATTTGCCCAGCTAGGCATCAAATGTATATTTTCAAATGAAGAATTACCCCTGTTACTCTAATTATAGTACACAGCAAATGTGCCAGTGTTATATTTTCAGTGTTAGTGTTAATCAGCAGGGTTCAGTGTTATTTTAACACTTAGTTTAGTCAAGCTATCACTCACTAGAGTTTTTTGCTGAAAGTGTTGGTGTACATTTTGGTCGTTGTGAGGACTCTTACACGCCGAGTGTTGAATTGACCACACCCCTCAATTTCCGGCAAAGGAGCACCATCCAAGACCTTCGACAGCCATCTCTCTAACCAAAGCGGTACGTTTCACTCGATTAAAATTAATGTTTTGCGGTTGATGTAACCATGAATAATGTCATTAAATTGTAATTATTTACTTAATATGTATATCTTGTATCTGTAACTTTTTAATGCAATTTGAAATAGTTTTTTATGTGGAATTTCACCATTGCAACTATACTGATGAGTAAACTTGAATTACAGGAGAGTAGACCTACATTCGAAACGAACAGAAGGCGCATTAGGGGACAGAGAGGACAGAGGTGAGGGAAACGAATGTGGCCTATTGTAAGCTTTATTTCTCTAAGCTATTAACTTTATAACGCTGCTTTGTCACATGTTCACCTATTTCCCCCGCCGTCCCGTAATTAAGCAGATTAGCACACAAATCCCAGCAGTCATGCATTCCCTGACGTGAGCCCAGCGGTCCTCTTCTAGTTCCTAGCTTAAACATGCTCAACTTTATAACCAAGTGTATTTTAGACCATTGTAGCTAAATAACCAGTTATATTATCTTAGCTAACTATAACAAATGTGTAGGCTGTTTTTACAAGTTGTATGCTTCATAGTATGGGTTGTACATACAGTATCTATTATATATGTGTGTCTGTATTTATATACATATATGTTTGTGTGTATAGGTATATGTATCTGTGTATATGTATGCTAATATAAGTCATTTTCCCTTTTGAAGGTGGTGACATGCTGGTTCCTGTCGAATACAAGAGTGTGAGGAAATGGGTCAGGGTACCAAAAGTAGAGGATGTCTACAATTACTCTGAGTTCTTACAAGGAGGTAATTAAAGTGTCTTGCATCATGGTTGCTTTCAAGAGTTTCAGTGTTATATGTTTAACTTGTGAGTTATGATATGGTCCAAATTATCCTTTGTTTCAGTGCTGGCAAAATTCAATTTGCCAGGTTTGACTTCCTTGATGCTAGAGGATTCTACAGGAGTGGAATGGGATTCTGACATCTTTGATGAGCCTTTGAATTCATCTCGGGTGTCTTTCAAGGCCTTCACTGAAGAATGCAATGGTAATAAAATGTTATAATAAATGTTATAATTCTAATAACCTTGAAAAAATGCAAATCCTCATCCAAAGTGTGTGTGTGTGTGTGTGTGTGTGTGTGTGTGTGTGTGTGTGTGTGTGTGTGTGTGTGTGTGTGTGTGTGTGTGTGTGTGTGTGTGTGTGTGTGTGTGTGTGTGTGTGTGTGTGTGTGTGTGTGTGTGTGTGTGTGTGTGTGTGTGTGTGTGTGTGTGTGTGTGTGTGTGTGTGTGTGTGTGTGTGTGTGTGTGTGTGTGTGTGTGTGTGTGACACCAGACAACAATGTTGAAGAGTTCTTCAGAGGGATCATTCTTATCTGATGGGTCATCATCAAGCTCGGACTCAACAATAAGACTAGAATCTACCAAAGCTTGGAGAAGACAGCTGATTGAAGGACCCCCTGACAGCAGCAGGGCAAGAGATGTAAGTTATCTGGTGTGTTTTAACTGATGATGCACATAATTCATAATTATTTGTACCAATAGTAAGTGTCTTAAAAAAACAAGGGAAATGCTCAAATGGAATGTTCTGTGTGAAAGGGGCAAGATGCCAGTGAGGAAAGCTGTGTATCCAATATCCATTAATCCTAAAACGCTGTTTTCAGCCCTGATTTATTGTTACGAACCGACATTAATATATGTCCTTGTTAGCTAGGTGAAATGTTTGTGCTGAATGCTAGGCAATTGTTGTTTCAGATTGTCAACGCAGCCCTGCATTCAAAGCCAGGTGGTGACCAAGTCATCAAGGAATATGAGTCTTTGTGATGGTACAAGAAGAGAAATGATCAATATACTGGTGGCAGACATGGTAGAGCGCATGGGTAAGTATTGTATGCTTACAATCTTGTTTTGATTTGATACATTTTCCTCATTTTCTGTCTTTATCAATATTTGTAATACATTTGTTTCTTCTCGGGAGGATCCCTCCAGCCCATGTCCGCATTACCTACGCACTTGGCATTACAACGTTGTTCCCACATTTAAAAGACCCCGATTCAAAGAATGGTTATGTAAGTATTGATATTAATATGCTTTTGTTTTTAAAGCTAATATATTACTTTCTTCTATAATAATACATTTTATTTCTATAGCGCTTTTCTGAACCCAAAGACGCTTTACGTGGGTAGACAAACAAAACAAAACCACAAAGAAACAAAACACAACAGAAAAGCAGTCAGGAGGAAGTTGGTTGAGAGGGGGGGGGGGGCTTATGGATAGAGAGTTGAAGAGGTGGGCTTTGAGGCGGGACTGGAACAGGGTGAGGGACTCAGACTCACGGAGGTCTTGGGGGAGGGAGTTCCAGAGCGTCTGGGCGGCCACAGAGAAGGCTCTGTCCCCGAAGCTCCGGAGTTTGGCCTTGGGGATTGAAAGCAAACCGGCTGAGGAGGATCTGAGGGACCGGGGGGGTTGGTAGAGGGTGAGGAGGTCAGTGAGGTAGGGGGGGGCAGATGGTGGAGGGCTTTGAAAGCGAGGACCAGGAGTTTGTAGTGGATGCGGTGTGAAACGGGGAGCCAGTGGAGTTCTTTGAGGTGATATGATGCCATGATTTGGTGTGGGTGAGGAGTCTGACGGCTGCGTTCTGGACACGCTGGAGTCTATTGAGGGAGGTGGAGCTGATGCCGTAGAGGAGGGAGTTGCAATAGTCAAGGCGGAGGAGATGAAGGCGTGAATGAGTCGCTCAGCTGCAGGGCGGGTGAGAGAGGGACGGAGTTTGGCAATATTGCGGAGGTGGAAAAATGAGGTTTTTACAATATGACGGATGTGGGGCTCGAGGGAGAGGGTGGGGTCAAATATCACGCCAAGGTTGCGTGCCTGGGTGGAGGGGGAAACAGGGGTGCCATCAATGGTGACTGTCAGGTTGGGGGTTTTGCTGAGGGTGGATTTGGATCCGATGAGGAGGAGTTCAGTTTTATTGCTGTTGAGTTTTAGGAAGTTGCGTTGCATCCAGGATTTTATTGCAGTCAGACAGGATTCGATGTGGGTGAGGGGGGGGTTGTGGGGGGATTTGGTGCTGAGGTAAATCTGGGTGTTGTCGGCATAGCAGTGAAAGTCCAGGTTGTATTGGCGGAGAATCTGACCAAGGGGCAGGATGTAGATGATGAAGAGGAGGGGGCCGAGTATTTAAGTAACAGTTGAATTATTTAACCCATAACCATGCCACAGCTCTTACATGCATTCAATTGAACACACATGACACAGGTCATGTGTGGGATCATTCCTTGATCTTAACCAGATGATGGATTAACAGGAGCATTTCTATGATCACCAGAGTGGTTCTGGTTACCTGGCATAGAGGCTGAAAACTGTGCAGCGCAACTCGGCTCAAGAAATCGAGAAATCCAAGGTCTCTTTTCTTTTTTCTTTTTCTTTTTTTTTCCTGGGTATGGATTTTATTGTTTCAATAGTGAGCCCTATGGTTAACCCATATAAGGTACAGTATTGTTTTAGGAAATGTATTTCAGACTGCAGGCAAATCTATTTATTTTTTAAATTCAGATAGATACTGTAAAACAGACTTTCGGCACTGTTAATTGCAAGGGATCAGATCAAATTTGATGTGTCATCTTGTTTATATTGACCTAATAGTGACCATATTCAAATGAGAAGGTTGAGCTGTTGAAGAACAAGGTAGCTGACCAAAGATGTACAGCATACTCCTAAGAGTCTCTATTAGCACAACGCAATGCTCAACAACGGCTGTTAGCATTTTCAAAGGTCAGGGTAGGATAACTATAAGTATTTGTAATGTCATACTTTTTTTTTTTTATACTTATGTTAAGTCATGTCTTAACTTTTAAGACATTGCATCGCAATGCATCGTAGAAACGATTATTTTCAACACCCCTACTATACAGGCAAGTTCCTGTCAATGATAAGTTCATGTATGTACCCATCATGGGGTCTCTTTCATCCATGTTTAAGAACACGGAACTTTGTAACAGTTTTCAAAGAGCTAAACAACACCAGGAGGGCTTTCACAGAGATGTAAACGATGGCGCGTACTTCAGGAACCACTGTTTATTCTCACAACAAGAGCATGCTATGCAGATACAGCTCTACTATGGTGATTTTGAGACCACTAATCCATTAGGCTCAAAAAAGAGTGTGCACAAACTTGGCTGTTTATTTTATTTTGAGAAATTTTCCTCCAAAGCTTAAAGGGGAAAGGAAACACCAATTACAGCTATAATATTCCGGTAGTTTATTCATTTTACAATGGATATTGATCGTAATATTTATTGTATATGATATTACTCGCCAAAAGAAAATGAATTATCCGCCGGCCGGGTGGGGAATTCCGGGACCAGGCCGCCGCCATTAGGGGAGTCCCAAATGCTGACGTCACTGGGTGGGTCTTCGCTCCGGTATCCATACCGGAAGTCAACACAACGTAGCAGATATGGCAGCGATGGAGGAATTTTGCAATGAGATCGACGTTTTGAACGATGAATTTGACTATTCGTCGGGAGATGACATTGATGTGGAAGCATCTATAGTTACCAGGCATCCCATGGACCAGGGGTTCCCAACCTTTTTCACCCAGGGCCCCCCCAAATGACTCCTGTTGGAATTTGCGACCCCCCAAAACTTTGAAACTTTAATTATCGCTGTTGCCGATCTGCCCCCCTGCCCGATCTGTACTGCGCATGTGCGAGATGGTCTGCCATACTGGACAACTCCGTACAGCAACCCAACACAGTGGCGTTTGGCAAAGCACAAAAAGAAAACGAAAAAAACCGGGAGAGCTGAGTTATTCGTTATTACAACGTGACTTCCCTATTATTTAACAACTCTTTTTATTGGGTTCTTTTATTTGGGGTTAAGTACATTGTCAGAATAAGTGATACATGGATTTAACTTTTGTTTGGCAGCTATCATACTGAATAAATATTTACAGTGAATGTATGCAAAAATGGCATATAGCTGTCTAACAGAAGTTAAATCCATGTCTCACTTATTCTGACAATGTACTTAACCCCAAATAAAAGAACCCAATAAAAAGAGTTGTTAAATAATAGTGAAGTCACGTTGTAATAACAATAACTCATCTCTCCCGGTTTTTTGTGTTCTTTTTCTGCTTTGCCAAACGCCACTGTGTGAAGTGTCCTATTAGAGTTGCCGTATGTAGTTGTCCAGTATGGCGGACCATCTCGCACATGCGCAGTACAGATCGGACAGGGGGGCAGATCGGGTAGTGACAGACGTGCCTGGTAACAGCGGTTCTCCCTCCACACACACACACACACACACACACACACACACACACACACACACACACACACACACACACACACACACACACACACACACACACACACGGCAACAGCGGTAATTAAAGTTTAAAAGTCTCAAAATGCTACAACTACCGTCACAAACTGGATGAATGTGAAGTATTTTGTTAAAGGAGGATGAAAGCGTAATCAAGGAGCACTATTGGAGTGACTTTGATGGTTATTGGACTCAGGATTAATTCATTTGGATTCCCGCTGTATGAAGAATACAGGATTCAACTGTTTAAAACACATGCTCAAAGTAACCCGGATTTTGGCGATGTGTTTATGTGGATTCAAAAGTCGTAAATAATCTACAAAATGGAGGAGACCGATTTGATCGGAGCAACTGTGACAAATAATCCAACTGAAACCGACACTTTACGCGCAGAAGAAACATTTCTATTAAAGAAAAAATGATACACTTCTGTCTTTGTATGCTTTTATTAGCTACTTACTTGCAAATGTATGCATCATATTTATTTCAAATGTCGAAGAACAGGACACTTCAAAAGAATAGACTATGTCTAATAAAAAAATGGTAATATGGTGGCATAGGCCTGTATAAAACAAAAATGAAAAACTGGCATATTAAGCAGGTAAATCAAATGCTTGTCTGCCATGGAACAGGTAGCAGAGAGAAGACGAGGTTCAAGTAGGTTCATTAATGTGAACCTTGGGCCCGCAGCCAGGTATGGAATGTCCGGTGTAATGTGAGTGACAGCCAGTCTAAAGTCGTTGTGAACGTCCAGTGTGTTGCGTGCTTTTGTTTTGATGGCAACAAGTGCGCTGAAGGCTGTTTCTGAGAGATATGTCGTACTGAATGGGAGTATAATCCTGGTCGAGGCATGCAGTGTGAGCTTTGGAGCGAGGCTTGGTCCTTTGACAATCCAAACCTTTTTAAATGCTTTTTCCTGGAAGTATTTCTTTGACAGCGAGTCAGCTTGGATGTCGGTGAGCTCATCTTCGCAATCCAGGTATTCCACATCCTCAACTTTGGCAATAAAGGGATCTAAAACCCACAATTCCTTGGAGACATACTCGTCTATGTCAGCGAACCGTGATTGCATTTCCGTTTGCAGTGCGTTCCTAAGGACGGATGAACTCGCGACGTACAGACACAGGCACCGTTTTGGGATTGTTTCAGCAGTAGTGGAAACTGTTGCAGCTCCCCCCTCTCCATTTTCCGGACCCTGTACTCCAGTTTGCGCACAAATGCTTCGAGCGTCTCTTTACATTGGAGAATGTTGGACTCCACGCCTTGCAGACGCTTGTTCGTTTCATTGACTGAAGATGTCGGCCAGGTATGCTGTTTTAATCCAGAATGACTCAGTCACTTGCTCTGACAGTGCGCGGTTACGAGTTTGTAGAAACTCTTCAATTTTTTCCTTCAGTTCTACAAAGCGTGCCAGCACTCGGCCGCGTGAGAGCCAGCGCACCTCGGTGTGCAGGAGGAGGGTTTGGTGCGCTTCATCCTCGCACAAGTCTGCGAATAGACGCTTGTTGGTGGGGCGACCTTTGATGAAATTCACTATTTTAACAACAGTTGAGAGTGTTTCGCTGAGGTCTTCTGACAGTTTCTTGCTGGCCAGGGCCTGGCGATGTATCACACAGTGAAATATTGTGCAGTGTGGGGCCTTTTCTTTCAAACGACTGTTAAATCCCTTGTTTTTCCCCATCATTGAGGCAGCTCCGTCTGTGCAACATGCAACTAAATTCTCATAGGAAAGATTGTGGGATGAGAGGTAAGAATCCACTGCAGTAAAAATGTCCTCACCCCGGGTGGTAGTGGTAAGGTTGACTGACATAAGAATGTCCTGCTTCAAATCTTCCCCATCGATATATTGCACATAAACAATCAGCACAGCCTCGTCTGCTACAGTTGTGGTTTCATCAAGTGTATGGCAAATGGCCCCTTTCCAAGCTTTTCGAGCAGCTGCAGCTCGCAGTTACTTGCCATCTTGTCAATTCTGTCTTTCACCGTATTGTTTGACAGTGGTACAGTTTTTAGCTTCTCCGCCACCTGCGGGCCGCACAGTTTCTCAACCATCTTAATGCAAGCTGGCTTAATGAGCTGCTCGCCAATGTTGTGCGGTTTCTTTGCCTTTGCTATTAAAAGTGCACATTCAAAAGAGGCCTCGTGGCCTTCTGTGCATCGCTGCCAGCCCTAACAAACGCTGTTCTAATATCCATTGGCTTGTTTGCCTTTGCAAGGTGTTGTTTCTTTATGAAAAAGTCCCGATCACGCCCGACTGTTTCTGGGTGCATGGTCTGTTGGTGTCTCTTCCTTTTGCTGGGTTTCATGCTTTCGTTGGCTAGCTTCTCTCTGCATATCACACACTCTGGGCGGGTTTTGTCCGTTCCCTCCATGAAACCGAAGTTAAGATAACTCTCTAGGTAGGTCCTCATTTTCTTTTTGATTGCAGATGAGCTGTCATCTCCTTTACGTTTTTCAGACATTTTTAGACAAAAATATTCACCTTATGAAATTTTTTTAATTTTAATTTTAATTAATCAATTAATTTCTATATTTTATTGTAATGTGGAGACAAGGCTTTTAGTGACAATCATGTATTGCATTACAATATGTAAAAAAAATGATATGTACATTTTTTTTTATTCTAAATATGATATTAGACCTCAAATCATCTGAGGCCTGGCGCCCCCCCTGCGATCTTTGGCGACCCCCCAAGGGGGTCGAGCCCCCCAGGTTGGGAACCACTGCCATGGACTATGCTTATGAACCGATTCGGTCGAATAGAGTGGCATACGATCCGGAATCCGCCGAAAGTACCGACGGTTCTGAACTCGCTGAGTGGGACCACCAGTTCCAGTACCAACTCGGTCTCAGAGGAAGAAGATGTTGCTCAAAACCCAGGACGAATGGACAACACATATTGGTGTACATGTAACAATTGTGTGGTGATGCCATCGGAAAATGTCAAAAAAATAAAAATAAAAACATACTCTGTTATCCTCTTAGGCCCCACGGAACCGAAATTGCGTCATTTGCAGGAAACAACGTCTAAGTAACCTTAATATTTAATAAACTATGAATATTTTATATCCATATAATGGGACATTTTTTATTTAACTGATCTTTTTCATTTATTTTTTCAAAATAAATGTTCTGATAATCTATAAGCAATACAACTGCAATTCCGTTATCTGCTGTCCGCTCTGTGCTCCGTGCGCTCTGGGTCCTGCAATACCATCCATTGAACACAATAGCAATACTATCCTTTTTAGGGCTGTTTTCGACAGATGAGCGTGTGTATGCCAGTTTAATTAGTTGAGCTATAGAACACCCCCAATTCTCCATTGTACGTCATAATAATAGCTACCATTTAGTTTAGTTTAATTAATAAGGTCACACTGTGTCAGTAAATCAACCCAATCTCACGGCATTTCGTGTTCACCAACACGATTTTTAATCTATTGATTCGTGTTCACCAACACGATTTGCCCCTTTTTTCATGTTGCACAGCACGATTTTAAAAGCAATGGCCCTTTCTCATTTCATCAAATCCCCCTCCTCGACTCCTCTGTCCTCCGGTAGTGACCCGGAAATGAATTTCAGCGCGCCATGTTGAAGGACATCTAATTTCTCTAAATGCACTTCGAGTACAGAGGATCGAGCGTCGAGGAGGCTCTCTGGAGGAGCTATAACCGAGGATACACTGATGGGTCCTCCACGGCTCCTTCGTGGATGCATTTCCGGGAACAGAGATGTGACGCACGGCCGGACTTATCTCAGCCAATGACAGCTCTGCATGCATCCCTGGATATTATTTTATTAACTGCTTTCATCGCGACGCGATGTTTACAGTGAGAACAGCTGTGAGGTCCGTGAAGAGAGCAGTGTGTATAATATATATCACTCAGTATAACAGGCCTACTCTTTTTATTTGCTTTAGTTTAGTATATCTACAAAGAGTCGATATTTAAAAAAATTCTAAAACCATTTAGTGCTTCACATAATAAAATACACAACGGCTGTAGCCTGTTTTCGAAACTGTGTGTGTGTGTGTGTGTGTGTGTGTGTGTGTGTGTGTGTGTGTGTGTGTGTGTGTGTGTGTGTGTGTGTGTGTGTGTGTGTGTGTGTGTGTGTGTGTGTGTGTGTGTGTGTGTGTGTGTGTGTGTGTGTGTGGTACAGTGTGTAGGTGTGTGTGGTACAGTCAGTGTGTGGTACAGCGTGTAGGTGTGTGTGTGTTGTACAGTGCGTGGATGCAGCGGACAGACAGGTCTCAGTTGGTTTGGTGTCCTCTGCTTACTTTTAATACTTGTAAATACAACTTTTGGCCCGTAATTTATTTTCCTCATTGTAGCGACCAGAGAGGGGGGGGGGGGGGATATATCCAGTGTTACGTTATTATGAGAGTGCTCTGTTTGATTCTGAAATTGTATATTATATTTATATAAATATATATGTGTGTGTGTGTGTGTGTGTGTGTGTGTGTGTGTGTGTGTGTGTGTGTGTGTGTGTGTGTGTGTGTGTGTGTGTGTGTGTGTGTGTGTGTGTGTGTCGTGTGTGTGTGTCTCATTATACCGCACTGTGAATGAATCAAAGTAAATATATAAGTGGTCATGAACACAACACATCTGTCCATGAGACAGAGGCTGCTGAGCCTCCTGTCATCATTAATGGACGTCTCTTTAAAATGACCGCTCAGAGGAGAGGAGTTCTCATTTCTCTAACCGCCTGCTGCTTCCCCTCCTCTCTCCTCGGTTCCCCTCCTCGGCTCCTCCGCTCGCATCTCCTGTGGGCGGGACTAAGTATCGAGGATAGGAGTCGAGGAGGGGAGTTAGAGAAATGAGAAAGGGCCAGTGTATTTCTACTGCCTGCAGCACGTCTTTTTCTCCGGTCGGGTCGTGGAAGACCGGAAGCTGTGTGGTTCATAAAAACATGTTCTTACTCAATATCAAGCCACAATTATTTCGGACTTTTGTTGCCGTCTGTGAGGAAAATAAATGGGGCTCAGAGCCTCAGGATACTGAAATCTGTATTTTGAAATATTTTTTTCCTTCTAATTCGTTATTCTTTTCAAAATAACACACTGTTATTTACTCACCAATAACACACACTTATCCTTGCTTTTATTTATTGGTTTAATTCCATAATCTCGGTCTTTTTTGGCGTCCGTCAGGAACTGAATTTCAAAATAAAAATAACCGGAAACAGACGTAGGCCTATAAGGGACAGTTCGAGCATCATTGCGATTGTCAACATTTCTGAGTTTAGGATGGCCGAAGACACTACACTACCCATAATCCCCAGCTATCGTTTAGGACTACAGTCCCCGTAAGGTTACGCAGAGTGTCAAACAGCTGTGTGAAATGGAACGAAACCACGCCAGTCTATCCAAAACTGGAATCGAACGCCCCCCCAGAACTACACACTACACTATTGTGTTTCGCAAAATGTTCTATGGGACGTCTCTACTGAACGTTTTCGTTTTTCCCACAATTAGAAGTTGCCAGTATTAAACACATTGGTGTTATCAAATGTAAAACATATAATTAATAAATGGGTGAAAATCGCTTGTGTCCATAATGCGCAGCATTAATATATACCCACATGACAGCTCATTGCTACTTTGTAATTCTACTCCACTACAATTCAGAGGTTAACCTGGTATTTTTTACTCCACTGCATTTATTTGAGTTACTTTGCAGATTCTGATTAATTATGTGAAATATAAACAACCCTTAAATCAGACTTTAGTTACACCTGAGTAAAATTCAGGTAAGGTGATTGTCAAGTGCCAACAATCAGGAGAGATATTTGATAGTTGGTGCTTGAGAAGACTAAACATATCTGCAATTGACATGAATGGAAACAAGTAATAAAGTATATTCATTACTCGTTATTCTCTACTTAGTTAATTAAAGACTGTATATTATGGCTATTTTGCACATCCCTTTCAAGATTTTCAAAGGTTTATTGACATATCATACACAACTACGGTGTAGTTATGCAATGAATGAAAAACTTGGGTCACAGGTTCCTCAACAGTGCATTACAAGACATCTATCAATATGTGTGTACCTCCACCATTAAACTGTCATATTCTGCACATTTCTTATTCTATCTACATACATAAGAGTATAATTCATATGTATAATATCAGTTAAAATAAGTGCTTCAACATAGTTAACATTGCAGGAAAGCAATATATTAGACGTTAAGTACTTTGTTTGTTTGTACCTTAATCTGTTATTTAATGTTTGAATAAAGGTTAATCCGTGTTTCTGTTTTGCACCTCCTCCTATTAATATCTTTGTACATCCTGCACTAAACTGTTTTATTGTAGAGATCACTTATAGTATCTTCTTAATTTTTTATATTCTATATCTCTATATTTCTACTTTCCCCCTATGAAAGTATGTACTCTTAATATTTTTTTAATCAAATATAACACATAAAAACAATAATTCAATAACGTGCTTTAACCACTAGGAGGTGCACACAAGGTACACACAGCCATAATAACTTTGTATTATTAGTGTGTATGTACAACATCTGAAGATGTATAGTTTCATACATGCTTTCACATAATTTTACAGCATATTGCTATACTATTTCAGACTCAGTATTTACATTCTTACATTCAAAGAAAATCAGTAATATCTTTAAAAACTACAGTCCTTTTCTATCAGCTGTGCACCGTTATGGTGTAAATATAACCTATCTGTGAATTAGATCAAATGTAAAAGTCAGCCGAATTAGTGTTGATACTGCAAGGAGACGTATTGTGTGAAGAGAAATTGAAGATGTTGTTTAATTGTTGATATATTTGTGATCCACGTCAAGTATTCAGTTTCGGCGGCATTTCTTCCAGGTTTTCCAAAGGCTAAAGGCTCTCTAAATAAAGAACTACGGCAGATCTGTAATATGTAATGCAGCCGAACCGTGTATTACAATGCCGTTATGTGATGACTTTCAAAGAGAAAAGCAAGAGCACTCGGAATTAAGTATTATTTTATACTTTTAAAAATGTTTTCCGGATTTCATATAATATAAACACCAAATCCCAGCATGCATTGCGGCTAACACATCCAATCAGCGAGCTTAAAACCATAGCTGAGGATCTTGGGTAATCGCTCGAAATGCTTACGTCTGTTTCCGGTTATTTTTATTTTGAAATTGAGTTCCTGACGGACGCCAAAAAAGCCCGAGATTATGGAATTAAACCAATAAATAAAAGCAAGGATAATTGTGTGTTATTGGTGAGTAAATAGCAGTGTGTTATTTTGAAAAGAATAACAAATTAGAAGGAAAAAAAGATTTAAAAAATATAGATTTCAGTATCCTGAGGCTCTGAGCCCCATTTATTTTCCTCACAGACGGCAACAAAAGTCCGAAATTATACGATTTAAAATAAAAGCAATAACTGTGGCTTGATATTGAGTAAGAACATGTTTTTATGAACCACACAGCTTCCGGTCACGAAACACATTACCAGTAGAAATACATTGCTTTTAAAATCGTGCTGTGCAACACGAAAAAAAAGGGCAAATCGTGTTGGTGAACACGAATCAATAGATTAAAAGTCGTCTTGGTGAACACGAAATGCCGTGAGACTGGGTTGAGTAAATACATGTGTGAGCTAGTAATCTGGTAGTGCTGCAATATTTACCTCTCTCTCGGCAGCTGAAGCAACTCGTTTGGTGGCTCGAACTTCACGTTTGTTGACACTGTCATTGTCTTACGCAGCCAACGTGCTGGGACGGTCGGTGTTCCCGACTGCATACGTTGAGAAATCGAATATTGTGGGAACAGATCCTGGCTTCAAATCCAATGTTTTGTATTGAACCAGGCATCCAGACTCATCAAACCTCATTTTGTGGACATAATCGTCATTTTTAAAGTGTTCGCTGCACACATGTGCGTACTAATGGCTATACATGGCCTTTTTGGTTTTGTTGAATCACTTAGTGCAAAGTACTGTTGTCGTTTTTGTTGAACTGAAAAGGGAGAGATGCAATCAGTTTTCAGTGAAGATCATCCAGGTTTAACTTTACGTTCTAAAGCCTTCATTCAGAACACTGTGCTGCCATTCAACAACATCCTGCTTTGGCCTCAACATTTGGTGTTAAAAAAACCTGTCCACTCAATTCCCTACGGCTGTTCCATCCTTCAGACGACTACGCAGTACATATAATGCATGATTTACTGGAAGGAGTGGTGCAGTATGAGTTGAAGATTGTGTTTCAGTACCTGATAAGGAACTTTATATCCAGAAGTTCATTGTCAGAGAGAATCACGAGCTTCAATTATGGATTTCCACAGAGGAAAAACAGGCCAAGTGGGCTAACACTGGATGATGATGGCAACAATCTTGGCCTTAATGCTGTTCAGTCCTGGTGTCTTTTGCGCAACAAGTCCTCCAACTCATACGACCAAATGGGTCGATTGTTTAAGCCCTTATTACGACCAAATATGTCGTTTGTTCAAGCGCTAAATACGACCTATAATTACGTTTTAAAAGTGTCGGCCTCTAGTGCTCCCGTTAAATGCAAACGTTACAGAGGGTTGTTTATTCACAAATAACCCTCTGTAAAATCCTAAATTGTAGGATAGTTTGGCCATTAAAACGCTTTATGATTAGATTTCTAGCGAGAAGTATATATTGTACTTTTAGAATCCACGTCCAGTCGATATGTAGGATCTATAGTTTGATAGATATTACGAAGATGATTTGAGGTTTCGTCAGGACAACGTGTATGCGGCAAGCTTCCATGTAAAGTTACGGGTTGAAAACAGTATTTCCGGTCTGGCCGTTTTCATAATAAAACCAATGATCAAATGATTTAACAGTGATATCTGCACTACTCATCCACTAAAAAACATCAGTTTATCCTAGTTAATTATACGACATTAATTGGTTTAAATTGTGTACAATGCTTTTGTGTTTTTCCCATAGGTTTTTCTCTTTCGATTCTGAGAGACACATTTCTGTTTTCAGAGGTTTTGATAGGCTAAAATCACGCCGCAATGCACGTCGGGATATGGTGTTTATGTGATATGAAATCGGAAAACATTAAAAAAATAATAATAATACTTTATTCCGAGTGTTCTTGCTTTTCTCTTTGAAAGTCATCACATAACGGCATTGTAATACACGGTTCGGCTGCATTAAATATTACATATCTGCCCTAGATATTTATTTATAGAGCCCTGATCAGAAGACCTTTTGACAAACTGGAAGAGATGCCGCCAAAACTGAATACGTGACGTGGACCATAAATATATCAACAATTAAACAACATCTTCCATTTCTTTTCACACAATACGTCTCCTTGCAGTATCAACACTAATTCGGCTGACTTTTATATTTGATCCAATTAGTAGATAGTCTGTATTTACACCATAACGGTGCACAGCTGATAGAAAGGGACTTTTTTGTAGTTTTTAAAGATATTACTGATTTTCTGAACTACCTTTCCAACTCCTCATGCAGTTGACTGTTACAGGTCTATACAGGTTCATGGTGCAATGCATAAGCTTCACATCGAGAGACTGAAACTGTATTTTCCTTTACCGTTCTGTTTTAAACTCACAATAAAGTGAATAGTCATATTATGTACGATATTATTATGTTTTATTAACTAGACCACTGGTCTAAACCGCACCTCCTAGTGGTTAAAGCACGTTATTGAATTTAGTTATAGAATAAGTTATATTTGATGAAAACATTTAAATATTAAGAGTAGCCTACATACAAAATAGGGGTCAATGATAGAAATATAGAATGGAAAATATCAAGAAGATACTGTAGTGATCTCTACAATAAAACAGTTTAGTGCAGGACGTCCAAAGATATTAACAGGAGGATGTGCAAAACAGACAAACTGATAAGGCTGAATTGTACTCAGGTGTAACTAAAGTCTGATTTAAGGGTTGTTTATATTTCACATCATTAATCAGAATCTGCAAAGTAACACAAATAAATGTAGTAGAGTAAAAATACCAGGTTAACCTCTGAATTGTAGTGGAGTAGAACAAAGTAGTACATTCTGCTGTAACAAAAACATTTCCCAACTTGGGATCAATAAAGTATCTTATCTTAAGATGATCGATGGCTACTGCCATATTTGCTAAATGTGCATCTGAACCTTGACAAGCGCATGTTTCAGGCTTATCAATGAACAACAGGAGGGGTCACAGACATAAGACCAGCTGTCATGTGGTATTAATGCTGCCCATTATGGACACAAGCAATTTTCACCCATGTATTAATTATATGTTTTAAATTTGATAACACCAATGTGTTTCGTGTCCCCTAAACCTCCAGGGATGTATACAGTTTAATACTGGCAACTTCTAATTGTGGGAAATACGAAAACGTCTTTTAAAACTACAATTCCCAGTAGAGACGTGCCATAGAACATGTTGCGAAACACACAATAGCCAGCAAGTGTAATTCTGGGGGGGAGGGCCGGGCTGGACCCGTCCAAGTCCAGTTTTGGATAGTCTGGCGTGGTTCCATTCCATTTCAAAGAGCTGTTTGACAGCGTAACCTTGTCGCACTGCCACTCCAATATCCAATCACAGAGCTTGAGGGCTAATCACGGGGTTTGTAAAGCAAGGCGGATGTTGTAGTCCCAAACGATAGCTGGGGATTCTGGGTAGTGTAGTGTCTTCGGAAACTCTGTAGTGTGTAAACTCCGAAAAAACAATTTATTTATCCGAATCGAAGGTTAAAAACACAAAAGCATTGTACACAATTTAAACCAATCAATATTGTGTAATTAACAAGGGTAAACTGATGGTTTTTAGTGGATGAGTAATGGAGATATCACTGCGTAATCATTTGACAGTGTGGGGAATACTTCCGGTTTTATTATGAAAACTTCGAGACCGGAAATACTGTTTTCACCCACACTAACTTTACATGGAAGTTGCCCCATATACAGTACACGTTCTCCTGGCGAGACCTCAAATCATCTTCGTATATCTATCAAACTGTAGATCCCACACATCCACTGGACGTGGATTATAAAAGTACAATATACACTTCTCGCTAGAAATCTAATAAAAAAGCATTTTAATGGCCAAACTATTCCACAATTTAGGATTTCCCAGAGAGGGTTATTTGTGAATAAATGACCCTCCGGAGCGTTTGCAATCGACAGGAGCATGTTGTTTCTTACACGACCACTAGAGGTGCTACACTTTAAAACGTGACTCTGGGTCGTATTTAGCTGCTGAACAATCGACCTATATGGTCGTTTTTTGTAGGAGGACAGGCTGCTTTTGCGCAATACCCCATTGATGTTTGGAGATTTAGTTAGCAGGAATGATAGCTGCTGGAACTTGCTGCTCCTCTTAGTACAGATTGTGAACATTGTCTTTTCACCCATTGTAACCCATGGTTACCTGCTATCTGAAACATCTTATTTTTGATCATCATACACTTTTTAAATCTCTGTTTCCAGAACGACATTTGATTCCCAAGCACCACCATATGATACATTACCCAAGCTGTATTAGGAAGATTGGGCCACTAAGACACATGTGGTGCATGAGGTTTGAAGGCAAGCACACATTTTTCAAAACGTCTGTAAAGAACTTTAAAAATATCACAAAAACACATCAGAATCAGTTGGCTTTTCATTTTGAGAACTTTTATTTTAAAAGATTCCAATTTGGCCCCATTACTGAAGACTTGGTCAGCAGTTTGGAGGGCAGTGAGCTGCTGCATGAAACTTTTGATATGTCTTGTATTGTTCCCACAACTTCCTGGGTCAAAAGCTGTGGCACAGTACCAGCCTGGGACGTATGTACAGTATGTTCTGGTGTTGAACATGAGATGCCTTTGTTCAACAGGATTGTCAGTGTGATTGTTAAAGAGGACAATGCTTATCTTCTAACTTGTAAAGTCTCAACAACATATTTTGAAGATCACTTAAATGCATTTAGTATCGAGGAGAAAAGCGATGTATTCACACTGATCTGTGTAGATGACCTGCCATACTACAGACCATATGATAGGCCATTTTCAAATGACACTGATGACCAAATGTTTATTGTCCCATACTGTAATGTTGTGCACTCCATGCTGAACTGTTGTAGGTTTATGAATGTAATTGTGGTGTACTTGCCTTGTAATACAAACTATTTTGTTAAATGTGTTGTCTTGTATTTGTTGTAAAGTGGGTTATGGGGTTTTGGCTGGGAGGGATGGGATCTTCACAACATTCTACACTCTCAAGAGTTACATTTTGTAACGCCCAATAGTGTTACTAAATTGAGATCCAGTGTAGTCTGTGTTGATTCTTTAACACTGCACTAGTGTAGAGTAATATTAACACTACTGCGTGTTGGCCAGTGTTGACTTTCAACTCGTTTCAGTGTTCCATTAAGTACAGGTGAGTGTTAAATATTAACACTTTCGAAAGTGTTAATTTTACACTGACAAGAGTGGACGCATATACACACTTTTCTGGTGTTAAATTCAACACTGGCATTTTTGCTGTGTAACAGGGTTGAAAGTCAATGCTAATTAGAGCTTAAACCTCAGGAAGTATTGCTAGATGTAGCATGTACTTTCAAGGCAAGGACACACTTGGATATCTAATGCAAGAAAGATAACTTTGAAATGAATATGCTTTATTCTGATAATATGAGTAACAGGGTTGAGTGGGTCAGAGTGCCACACTCTTTTAAGATTGTAAAAATATGAAAAATAAAAGAGAGGACTGAGTTGTGGTCTACCCATGGCACGAGCACATGGCTTGCTGATGTCACTTCCTGTGTGTCATCTGACTTACAGTTTGTTCACTTCCTGTGCCAATCTAAACAGGGTTGAACGCATGTTGAGGAACACACCTTCTGTGCAAACTTACTGTTATTTAAAATATGTTTATGATTTAACAAATTGATTTTACCATTACAAGAGACATATATCAATAGAATAATACCAAAAAAAGTAAATACAATCCCTATTTTAAATGTTATATTTGACATGCAAGTTGGTCACCAAGAAGCGGGGACAAGAGAAAAATGTCATCTTAGGGGATGTTCGAGAGCTATTTGATCATTTAAATAATATTTTGAAACCACTTTTTCTACAACTTTATATACATTTTGTCTCAAGACAAGTATGTTTAACACAAGTGCATGTTTTATGGGGGACATGAAATGTCCTCCAATTCTGGAATGACCCTTTTAGTGTTGGACCCTCCACCGCCCCTCTCGTTTCTATTCCCCAGGCGGCCCCTCGCCCAGCCAACAGCCCGACCCTGAAGCCCGTTCTCACGCTCAGCCCCCTTGATTGATTTCCAGGGAGCGACGCCGGCTGGCCGGAGCCCACTGGCCGAGCTAGAGAGCGCCTGTCCCCGCAGAGGGGCCGGCCAAGCCCGGGGGGAGAGGATGGATGGATAGATGAATCTCTCTCCGATCTCTTATCAGCCAGAGCAGATACACCTCACTCACACACACACACACACACACACACACACACACACACACACACACACACACACACACACACACACACACACACACACACACACACACACACACACACACACACACACACACACACACACACACGCACGCACATACACACACACGCAGAGGGAAAGCTATGCCCGAGGTATTCCCACCGCCAACAAAGACGCAGATAATCCGACACTTCAGCAGGGATCGGTCATTAGTGTTCTTAAAAAGATACGTGTATCTGAATCCCCACGGATGCTGTTTCACGGCACTGACTCCAACACACACACATCTGGTCTCCTCTGAAATACAAACATATCGGTGAAAGGTAAAAAGGGCATTGTTTTGAGGAAATAAGAGGGGGAAATGTCACTGACAGACGTTCATCATCACCGTGGGAATTCAGCAGGAGAAATGGCTGATAAAACACACTGGAATTAAATGTGAACCCAACGTTTCCTTATATAAATTATTAGAGTAAAAACTGCAGTCCTCAAAAATGCCAACAATATTAATAAAATAAAAATCCAGCTGCAAATATTTATATTTGCAGATTTTTATTTCAAGAACCACGTGAGCCACATCCTGACGGAATGACGAGATTAGAATGGTCAGATAAAATATAAAATGAGTTCTGCTTAAAAAATGGTATGAAACATCATATAAGTAAAAATAACATTTATACATGTTCATGTGGTTGATAGCTCGAAACACTAGAAAGCCTCATTAGACGTCATCATTTAAGAATTGAAAGTGAAGGCACGTGTTTTCTTAGTTGTTCTTATTCAAATAGAATGACATCGTTTATGAATTTATTGTTGGAGTAAAAATGAACCGAATCTCCGCTGGAGTTCCTCGCAGTTGTTAAATAACGCTTTCAGTCATTGCTCGATGCTTTACTTTAACCCTAATATTCAGCATTCGTTTGAAAAAGTAATACTCTAATTAGCCTACTAATAAGCCTGTATTTTGGGGGGAAATGTCTAAGGTGTATTTTACGATATCCAATTAAATTATTATTAAAAATAAAGAAAAACATTGATACGTTTATCTTCATGCACGTGGGGTGATAGCTCACAATTACACCAGGAAAGCCTAATTGGACTTCATCATTTTAGATTAAGCATTTAAAGAGTCTTCTTGGTTGTGTTTATAAAAGATAGGAAAATAAAAAAATAAGTACTTTTTGGAGTAAAGCTGAACCGAACCTCCTTCTGAAATGCATCGCAGTGACTAAATGTTTCTTTTAGTCACTGGTCTCCCCAATACGTAGGCCTATTAGTTTCCAACAGCGAAGAGGCTAACTCTAATTAGCCTTTATATTTTGTTGGACTTTTCTTGTACAAAATATATCGAAGTGTGCAGTGTTCCTCACCAGGGCAGGGATACAGATGTCTCTCCCTCTCGTCACACCTGCCCCCCTCTCTCTCCCTCTCTCTCTGACACTTCAAAGCTGTACTTGAAAGTGAGCTCGAGACAAGAGTTGTTGTTCTCTCGCGCTTGGTGGAGCATCATTGTCATCATGCCTCGAGGATTCTTGGTGAAGAGAACCCGGCGATGTTTGGGTCACCGGTCACGGAATACCAGCAATAACCAACCTGGAACATACTACGGCGACAGGAACAACAATAACTCCGAAGGGATCGAAACGGAGTCAGTGAACCAGATCGACGTGTTGAACGGGTTTGAACGGACAGACGGACGGTTCCCGGTATCCCGCGAGGACTCCGCCGGTGTAGGAGAGGCGTGGAACCCGCAGGTGGAGTCGGCGCTGGAGGCAGAAGCCGACCGCAGCGCGCAGTTACCCGAGACCGAGGGGCAGGGGAGCGAGGTGGACGTTCTGACTCCCGAAAGAGATTTCTCCTGCTTCTTCCCGCCTCCTCCGATACCCCCACGCGAATTGACAATAACGTCGTGCAGCCCTGTTAAACAGGTCGGCACGAGGCTGCTGGAACAACACGAGGAAGGAGAGAAGCAACCGTTTTTAACCGGTAAATGCCTCACATCACCCCCGGTGTTGGAGTTACCGGAGCTGCCGTTCCTGGTGAGCTCCACTCCGACCTCCGCTTCTATCGAGAGACTCCTGGCGAGCAGCAGCCGCCACGCACAGTCCTACGGTCACCACGACACATATGACCCGAGTATGGGGCACCTGTTCCCGCCCCTGACACTGATGAACCAGCACCAAGCAGCGAGGAAACGCGCCTTCCTCGAACAGGACCAGCGCTTGAACAACAACAGGCACAACAAACAGTCAAACCCGCTAAAGAAACCAAAAGTCAACCGGAAACTAAACTTCGAGGATGAGGTCACGACCTCGCCGGTTTTGGGTCTGCGGATCAAAAAGGAGAGCCCCGAGCTGAGGAGACAGCGCGAGAAGTCTGCTCTCAGCGGGAACAAGCCACTTGGAGAGTTCATCTGCCAGCTCTGTAAAGAGGAGTACCTCGACCCCTTCTCCCTCGCGCAGCACAAGTGCTCCCGCATAGTGCGCGTGGAGTACCGGTGTCCGGAGTGCGACAAAGTCTTCAGCTGCCCCGCAAACCTGGCGTCCCACCGCCGCTGGCACAAACCTCGCCCGGTGAACAACCAGGGAGGAGAGACTCAAACAAACAAGAGTCAGCCGTTAAAGGAGACACGAGGGCTCATTCAGCACGAGCGGCAGCCGGTTGACATGGAGGGCAAAGAGAACGAGCTGCTGCGCATTCACTCCAACCAGCACCACGGAGCACCGGACAGCTCCCGCGTGAGGCGCGAGCCCTCCCTGTTGATGCTCCATGGCCGGTCCCGAAACAGCCCCGACACCGACAGTCTTGCTCCTCCTCACTATGAGCACTCTCTTCATTACCGGAACCCGGTGGAAAGTTGTTTGGAGGTGAGAGCGGTAGACAGCCCACCCTCGAGCCTGTTTCTATTGAACGGTAATTCGGAAGAGAGCGTGGACCTGTCGCAGCAGCAGCGGCCGTCCTTCGCGCTTCCCGCTTTACCGTTCGTGCAGTCCCTAACGGAAGAGGAGGTTTACGACTGCAGGTATTGCGGGAAGAAATTCCGCCGACAAGCTTACCTGAAGAAACACCTTGCCGCGCACGAGATGACAGCACGAGCGTCACCGCCTCCACCACCTTATAACCAGGTGCGCGAGACCAGCGGCCAGGTGTATCTGTGTCACCTGTGCGGCGCGCGCTTCCCGTCGGGTGAAATCAGGGACAAGCACCGTATGTGGCACGCGATGAGGGATGAGTTACTGGCGGGAACTTTGGGAGGAGGACTCAGACATGAAGTATTCCATGCGCAAGGAGACGAGAGCGGCACCGGAGAGAGCGAGCAGCAGCAGATCTTCACGTGCAAGCAATGTCCGTCAACTTTCTTCAGCTCCCCGGGTCTCGCGAGACACATCAATAAGTCTCACCCGATCGAGAACCGGCAGGTGATGCTGCTGCAGATGACCGTGCGACCATAATACGCTGTAAAGACTCTTAAACAAGAAAACTGATGATTTGGTGAAAACATTCCTTCATTGATAGTCATAAGGGAGACTCTATGGAATTTGACTTTTAGTTATATCCATTCACATTAAAGAAATGATTAATTTAAGCTTATTGTAAAGCAACGTTTATTTTTGTTGTGGTCAAAAAGCAAAATGTGTATCAGTGTGCGACAGGAAGTGGAGTCACTGTTTCTGTTTAAAGGTCAGTAATCATCTTGACTTTGTTTCAAAAGGCCCACTTGGAATATAGTGACACTAGAATAATGAACCCATTCAAAAGCAAACGGCAAAAAAAAAAAGTTCCACAACCACTGTAAAAAACACCTAATGTAATCTTCAACAGCATGATCAGTCTATACTACAAGCAGTATTGTAATGTGAAAATAATAAATACAACTTTAACAATGGGACATTATCCTTCAGGTGGCATATCTAAAATAATTAAATACAGCAAGATTATTATTACTGATGCAATTTACAGTGAGCTATACCCTGAAGTCTGACATTAAATTAAATATCAATAATTGTCTCTATAATAATTCTCAGACAGTATTGTGTCTTATCCGTACTGGCACAGAGGAAGCATCTCTCCAGCTTCCCCAACATGGACTCTGTGAATGATTTGACATGTAGTCAGAGAAGCAGCTGTTAGACTGGAGAGTGGGGACAGAGCGAAGTTTGATAGAAAAGGCCATTTTGATAACTAACTAGAGAGACGGGGTCATTTCACATGGAATATACTGAAGCAGATGGACAGGCACACGCGGCAGACATCTCAACACATTCCTGGGGCAAAGTAATCAGATTATATTGAAGCTGCGTTATAACTGGAGACAGAATCAATGTCCTAACTCTGTTACAGACTCTTTCATGTACAGTGAACAATACACAATGACTGTAATATGCCTTTCATAGTAAATGTGCCATACGTTTCTCAGCTCAAACATATTTTCATACAAAAAAGGAACATTTAATGCTAATAGTTTAAAAAAAGTATTTCATCTTTATTGATTATATATAACTGTTGAAATATATCCTTCATGATGCTTAAGTGTGTTTGTGATTCTGTGAAGCTTTTACTATTTTGATATGTTTAATTGAATGATTGTTAATAAATGGTGAGACAGTATCAATGGACTGATGCATATACTTTGAAGCCGTACACACACACGGTAAATGAACGGGTCTGGCAGGCAAGTGGTACGAATCATTTATTGTCAAATCCCATCATCGCACATCCACGCTCTCCGTCTGTGTCCAAAAGAGACGTTACAGGTTTACATATACAGGTGTGACATGGAGTGTGTGTGTGTGTGTGTGTGAGCCTAATACAGCTGGTACATGGTCAACACATGCAGTATGTACAGTCAGTAGTTACATGCATGTTATATATATATAAAGGAAAATAATGTAATCTGAATTGTTTTACCCCTTATTTAGACAAGCAAAGTTTGGTTTAGGGTCGCATTGAAACGTTTTTTAATATTGAGATTATTCACAATTCCAAAAAGTACAAATGTGTTTTTTTTAATCTTCAATTCTTCTCAGAAATCCATTTTCACATGTGGCCTTAATCCTTTATCCGTGGACTTTCAGAGTCCCAAGGATCCAGATAAACAGTCCAGGAACGTTTCTATGAATGGTTTGTAAGGATGAAAGGTTAATCATTTGTTTGCATACATTTTGGTTGCTGCTAATTACATTTAGAGTAAGCAAATCATTTCGAGGTCATTATAAAACACTATAATCCTCCGTATTATTTACAATCTGTAAAACTAAATTGGAAATGTCCCATCTTCTCCATGGGCAATTGAAAGCAGCACCATAACTCATAATCAAGCACAGGTATGTGTAATCCAAAGGGAGTGTGAGGCTCGGCGCGTCCAATCAGGATGGAGCGAGAGGTCAGATGAACAGATCGGAGTGACCACCAGTCGATGGTGCTCCAACCTCAGCAATAACAATTATTATTGTAACAGCAATAATTTAAAGGGCCGACTCAGAGTTCAGCAGAATTCAAATATTCACGGATAAAGTTATATTCACCACACAGAGGTGCACAAAGTGTAACAATCCCTTTCGTTTCTACAGAGAAGCTATGGCTGAAATGAAAACAGTAACATCAAATAAACTTGAGTTTAAATACAGAAGACGCCATCATGTAAAATAAATGGAGGAACAGCAGCTAAAGAAAAACCTTAAACAATGTTAGACAATTCCATTGTGAGTAGAGCTAACTGACGGAGTGCTGAAATAAGGATGTTAAAAACATAAGTGTAGTGTTACTTGGTATAGGTTGTGATTACATACGGGTCCCCTTTGGGATGAGTCTCAATATAAGAGTGGAGTTATAAAAGGAAAAATAACATAAGAATTCATATCTAAATGATAAGTGTCTTTGCTTTCCCCCTCTTTGGTTGTACACTATCTCTCCTTTATTCCACCTTGAAACCACTAAGGTGTTGAAGTTATCTTTCCAATAACAAAACCTGCCACAAAGCACAGAAGAGGATTAGAGCCACACGAGGGAGAGGTTTTCAGATCGGACCAAAAGTCATTTTTTTAATATAGTTCTGACTTTTTTCATAGAATTCTTAAATTAATCTCAGAATTCTGACATTTTCCCAGAAATTCTAAATGTACTCTCAGAATTCTGATTTTAATATTAACACTTTTTACTTTTTTTCATAGAATTCAATACATTTTCTCAGAATTCAGATTTTTCATAGAATTCAATAGATTTTCTCAGAATTCAGATTTTTCATAGAATTCAATACATTTTCTCAGAATTCAGATTTTGTTTCTGAATTTGATCTCAGAATTCTGAATTGAATCTCAATATTTTCATTTTAAAGTAAGAACAAAAGAAAATAAATCCCTTTAGGTCCGATCTCAAATTTTTTTTCCACATGTGGCACTAATCCTCTTCCGTACATTATACTCAATGAAAACCGAGGACAATTACGGCCTAAAACTTCCCCAATGTGGAACATCGGAGTAAAGAAGGGTCCGTGACATGAAATTAAATTGCCTTGCAAATGTAAAAAATAAATGAAATCTTGTAGTGTCAATCCATTTTAAGCAGATCCCTGGTCTGAGGTCTTTGGCTGCTACTCTCAGTGTATACACCCACTGTACACATCCCATTAGATGTTCATATAGCTGCTATATATATCTATACTCATATAGATATACAGAATATAGGAACACAAAGAATAGCTGTGGTTCCATTGCATCAGACGACAAAGTGACAAATACAATACAGCAATGTTCTGGTTCGGGTCCAAACACATTTCAAGAAAACAAATCATCAGTGCTTGTCCACATTTTACAGCATAAGCAAAACAAAACTAAACGGAAGTGCTGCCTCTTGTGTTCTATTTTGACAAATAACTCAACTATTTAACACTGATTCTCTTCACTTTTTGGCTTTAAAGCATCCACAACAAAACGTCTTTCTTTCACTGTAAGCAAATGGATGAGTTTCTATATACAATTCATACTAATAGAAACCGACTCGAGCCTAAAGCTGTGCTGAGAACAAAAATATACTTTTATCTTGCTTCCTCCATGCAACACTACAGATGCACACATTCTGATCTTTCCTTTTTTATATATCAAAACTCGTGGTTCTGTCTGCGCACACATGGACTGACTATAGTACAAATATACAGATAGCACCCTCTGCTTATATTCCTCTGTGGACCTGCTCTAACCCTTTTCTAAAACGGCACAGATTATTATAAACTAATACTGCACTTGTTTCTACTGTGGCAAAGGTCGGCATGCTGGAGCAACTGCGAGGACACACACAGCCATCTTCAGAATACAGTTACAGCGAGGGCTCTAAGTTTTATTGGCCGATACGGAGGAGCGTCGCAGCTTCATGGACATGCGGCTCTTGCTAGTCCGAGGCGACATGGGGGACGCCGAGTCGCTCCCGGCCTCCCCAAGAGCCGGACTTTCTCCCCGAAGAATCTCGAGGCAGGAGCCTGAGGAAGGGGAGGAGGGGGGATATAGGAGGAGAGGGGGAGGCAAATAAGAGAGTAAGATAGGAGACTATATAATACAGCAATAAGAACATGACATCACGTCCAATCATGATCTACTTAGGGGCACACACACACACACACACACACACACACACACACACACACACACACACACACACACACACACACACACACACACACACACACACACACACACACACACACACACACACACACACACACACACAGCTGCTCACTAACACCCAGGAAGTGGATCACATCGCTCTGAGGTTTGTAAACTGGCTCCCTGTCAAATGGACTTTCAAATGACTGTT